>NC_052167.1:10672472-10803241 GCF_902713615.1 Scyliorhinus canicula | reverse complement strand
ATGGACACACACGTGCAAACACACACAGACAAGAAAGACAAACAAACACAGAGGAATGGAAAGGGGTAAGAACCATAAGTAAAACTAAAAACAGTCTTTGTTTCCGATGTTGGTTTTCAGCACACCTTTCTTCCCAGCAAGCATGCAAGTTAAAGTCTGTTTGCAGTCGACTGTAGAATCATACATTCTTTCTGGGTCTCAGTAGTATAGAAGTGCAGGACTCACAGGGTTTCTGGCGAGGCACCTCCCTGGATTGGGTGCGTTAGATTGCGTCAGCCGCCAAGACACAAGGGGGCAGCGGGGAAAGAGCCAATGGAGAGGGAATCAAACCCCACGACTTCATGGTGACTGGAGATCCCTGCAGGATGCAGCACACTTTTACTTTGAACTTGCTGCATTCGGCTGCACAGCTGAAGGAACGCGAGTTTGAACAGGTTTGCTGGCTCTCCTGTAGGTGTTGAAGCTTTTCATCTTGTACGCATCAGGACAAACAATAAAACAAAAAAAAATCCTATGATAAACATATTGTTTTTAACCAAGTGTGCTTCTCTTATTGGTGATTCCTCTCCATCCCTCTCTGCCTAGAAACAATCCTGCTTTAAATTCAGCTGTTTACCTTCCCTGTGAGATAGGATGGGTGGCTTTGTGTGAAAGTATTGGCTGCGACGTCGACTCCTCCGCCAGAGTCATGTCAAAACCAAGGACATAAACATGGGCTTCTCAAAGAGAAAAATAGCCTCCTTGTTTAGGGAATATTCCAGATCTGGTTCAAGGCAAACAGTATCCTGTTTTCTATTAATTGTTTTACAGCTCAGACATTTAAATGCTGCCTTTCACCGATGGCCTTTGGAGGAGTAATGGGTCTGTCATCGTTTCCAGCGTACAGGCAGAAGGCAGGGGAGTGGCACAAGGTGCTCCTGCTGAGGGCCGGCACAGAAGTGACGGGCCGAATGGCCACCTTCCGCACTGTAATAATTCCATGAGACGCGTCACAGATTTATTCCCCATGAAAACCTTTGCCTATGAAAACAGACTGGTTGTCGGCATGAAATGATGGTTTGCAAATCCCAACGCGTCGCTCAGCTTCCAATGTCTGTGCCCCCCCCCCCAATCCCACCTCGTTCACCCTGCGCACTCTTTCCCCCCTCCCCCACCTCTTCGCCTGACGATATCCAGTTCTTGCTCGAGATCCGTGGGCTTCGGTCTCCAGCTCTGCTGTAGTCATGGCGGACGTTGTTCACGTCAACTTGACCAAGTCCATCGGCTGGTCCATGGCAACTGAGTTCTGCTCCCATCAGAACTCGAATCTCGCCGAAAGGAGGCACGTTGTTGAAGCTTTTCATCTTGCACGCTTCAGGACAAACAATAACGCCCAAGTCCAAACAGAACAATTTATACAACAGGAGGAAAGGGCGTTGACTGGTTGGCAAAACTACTCTGGCGGAGGTGGTGGTGCCAATGAGAAGTCAATGGGGGCGAATGAGCTCCTGGGTAATTCAAAAGCAGCGCACGGCTTGAACACAATTCACTGGAAATTTGGCATTGTTGCATTTGTCCTGATGAGTAGAAGGCAGAAAACTTCAGCAACACATCTCTTTTTTTTGTTATAAATTTAAGAGCACTCAGTTTTTTTTTCCAATTAAGGGGCAATTTAGCGCGGCCAATCCACCTAGCCTACACATCTTTGGGCTGTGGGGGCAAAACCCACGCAGACACGGGGAGAATGTGCAAACTCCACACGGACAGTGACCCAGAGCCGGGATCGAACCTGGGACCTCGGCGCCGTCAGGCAGCAGTGCCATCCCACTCCGCCACCGTGCTGCCCCCAAATCTCTTTTTTCAACAAGATTCTTATACTGTCTTTGCCTGATTCCGGCACCTGCGTTATTCCCTCCGGCGTCTCTTAAGTAACGATCAATGAAGCTGCTTCCTCTCTGAGACAGGGTTCAGAGCCATTCTGAGCCCCCCTCCCACACCCTGACCAAAGCCAACACCGGTACGGGGCCTTCCTTTTCTACAGCACCAGATATGTATGCGGCGAGTGAGCGTTCCCTGAGAAATAGCACACTCCCTTGCAGCCCTTGAGTGTAATGCTATGGAATTTAGTCTTGAGGTCAAAGATGCTTGAGGCAATGTGAGGATCTTGGTCAGGGTGAGTACTTTTAAAGTTGAGCCATTTTCACAGGCAAAGCCCTGGATCATCATTGAAAGGGAAAGTGTACTTATTATTTAAGTAATAAATAGCCCAGGGGATGCCCCACTGTGTAAAGGGCTTGAGAGAGAATGTGTTGCCCTGAATAACTTTGTTTGTGTGTACATTTGTGTCAACTTCACTTCTTGTTGCTTCATTGGGAAAACACTGGGGGTTTTGGGCGCAGAGCAACATTTTTCCAGTTTTGAGTTTGTGTCTCAAATTGCCATACAACGACATTGTGTGTGTCGCCTTTGCTGATCAGTCTGTATTAATAGATTTGGCGCTGCATTGATGAATCTTCTATTTGTAATCTCCTCTTACCCTCTTAACACTGCCAGTTTACTCAGGCGCACAATCCAACAGGGGTGGTATAGCAGAGATGGTGACAGAATTCCTTTCGAGTGGTTCTCTCATTCCAACATTCCTGACGCTGTACAATCTGTACTGGTAGCAATGTCTCCTCCTCCACCTATTTTCCTCTCCCACAGACCCCCCCCCCAATCCAAATGGCGCTGACTCACGTCGCAACATGAGGTCCGCAGATGTCGCCACCACCCAGCGTAGTGTGTAAATTGTCACACTTTGGATGTGAGCAGGAGGTATCAGCTGAGGATCAGTGACTAGCACGCACGCCTCAGGGTCCAAAAGTCGCAGGTTCAATTGGAGGTGCTGCCTTTTGGATACGATACTAAACTGAGGTTTTGTAATCCTCTCAGAGTGATGTTTAGAAAAAGAAAATCCAGAGCACGGTTTGAGGAAGAGCAGGGGAGTTTTCCCTGCTGCACTGACTCTGCCGACATCACTGAAACAGATTGCCGGGTCATTACCTCATTGCTGCCTGGGGGAGCTTGCTGTGCACAAATTGGCTGCGGTGTTTTCTACAACTATTTTCAACATCTGCCACAGAGTGACACCGGGCTGGTCAAGGGGATTGAGAAGGACAGTCGGGCTGTTATCTGACATCCAGGCGTATTTTCCAAGCAGGAACTTGTGTACAGAGCTCAGGAAGAGAGTGTGCAGGTTAATGTTCGTGGAATCCATCCAGTGCAGAACGAGGCCATCCGGCCCATCGAGTCTGCACCGACCCTATCCCCCGAAAGAGTAGCCAACCTCGGTTCCCCCTTCTGCCCTATTCCCCGTCACTTTACCGACACTTTTCCAGGGCACTTGGAGGCAATTTGGCACGGCCAATCCACTTACCTCCCCTCGACCGGTGCCAAGAATCCTGAGGCCCAGCTACGGTCTCCTCACTCAGCACAGACCAGCCCTCCCTACTGTGTTAACTGCTGCATTCCTTGCCATGTGTTGAAAAGGGCTTTTGTATCCCTGGGCGGAGGGTGTGAGGGGCGAGAGTGTCGGGGATGGCTTTGTGTTCAAATTGATGCTGCAAGACCTGCGACACCTGTGTGTGTGTGTGTGTGTGTGTGTGTATGGGGGGGGGGGGGTAGAAATATCGTTCCATTGAGCGACCCTGCTGTGCGAGTGAGATAAAATTCCAAATGCCCTGTTCCTTCGGCAGGTTTTTGTAAGGGTATCGAAGAGAAAAATGCAACGGCGTCCATTAAAGCTGACCGAGCCAGTGCAGTTGAAACCGGTTCGACTGTAGGTTGGAGATTGGGAGTGAGCATTTTGGTGAAGCTTTCTGTTGTTCTGCAGGCATTTTCCCTCTCTGGGAGTGTGACATGAATTCTTTCAGAAGCTGTGCCTGGATTCAGATCCCTTAGTAAACCACCCACCCCCACCCCGCTTTCCTCCTTCCCCCCCCCTCCCCACTCCCCCCATCGTCCTCCTCTCTTTCCCCCCCCCCCCCCCCGTGCTCCTTTGTTCGTTGTGCGGCTGGCCGACACACCATCGTCACTGTTCTCCAGTAAAAGGGCAGTAACGTTTCCACTGTCGCATGTCTGAATCACAAGCATGTTCTCTCTCCCCCCCCCCCCCACCCTTTCTCCTTCTCCAACATCCCGTCTGCCGCCCTCTGTCGAATCGTCCAACTGTTTTTTTTTTTGTTTTACCCGGCAAGACAAATGGACAACTTAATAAAAACAAATAGTCATTAAATAAAATCTGGAACTTCTCTTTTGCTCCTCACAGAAGATGTCCCGCTGCTCTGATCTCCCCCTCGGCTCCCCCCCTCAACCCCCCTACATAAATCAATGGGATTGATTTTGCTGCGACCTCTCTCTCTCTCTCTCTGCCACAGAGATAATAGATGTCTCGAAATTTTAACGGTGCAGTGTCCTCCCAGTCGAGTCACTTGCCAATATGTCGGTAATTGACCTGATTTAAAGATGTGGGGGGGCTCCCCCATAACCAGATACCACTGGACTAAATATCCAAGCCCCTTTTTTAAGAGCCAGAGAGAGGAGGAATGAAAAAACGCACGTGTACATCTCTTTACGTCAGGTTTGTGTGAGGAGCCTGGATCTGTCCTTGCTATAACTGCTGTAAAGCCGATCCATAAGCCACGTTACTTGCGCCCCCTGGTATCCTGGTAGGGCGGCACGGTGGTTAGCTCTGCTGCCTCACAGCGCCAGGGACCCAGGTTCAATTCCGGCCTTGGGTCACTGTCTGTGTGGAGTCTGCACGTTCCCCCCGTGTCTGCGTGGGTTTCCTCCGGGTGCTCCGGTTTCCTCCCACAGTCCAAATTAGATTGGTTGATTGGCCATGCTAAATTTCCCCTTAGTGTCCGAAAGCGTGCAGGTTAGGTGGGGTTGCAGAGATGGGGTGGGGGAGTGGCTGCTCTTGAGGTGTGGGTCAGAGTCAGTGGGCCGAATGGCCTCCTTCTGCAATGTAGGAATTTTACGGTACTCGCACCAAACAAAATCTCCATTTTGATTTTCTGTTGAGCCCCCCCCAGACTCAGCAACTTTGTCGGGGAGAATAGGACAGCACGGTGGCTCAGTGGTTAGCACTGCTGCCTCACGGCGCCGAGGATCCGTGTTCGATCCCGGTTCTGGGTCACTGTCCGTGTGGAGTCTGTACATTCTTCCCGTGTTTGTGTAGGTTTCGCCCCCACAACCCAATGATGGATTGGCCACGCTAAATTGCCCCTTAATTGGAAAAAATGAATTGGATACTCTAAATTTAAACAAAAGCTTTGTAAGCGAGAGAGTTAAGGATTGCCACTAAACTTTGTGTGACGCTGTATCCTTTCTGAAATCATCCCTGAATGCCCCAGCTCTGATTTTAAGGTGATGTCATCTTGATCGGATCTCCCTGCTTCAGAGTAAATAGTTCCCCTCTGCCTGCACAATCAAATCCTTTAATCATCTCAAACACCTCTAATTAGATCACCTCCTAATCTTCTCTACTCGAGGAGTACACACCTCCTACAACTTGTCCTCTGAATTTAACCCGATTATCTGTTCAGTTGTGCCATGAATCATTCAAGTGCCATTCTGCCCATCTTGCCTCGCCCAATTCTAACTCTTCCATTGAATTGGTTTCTCCCTCCTCATTTCGCACACCGTTTAACATCTTTCTCCTTCCCTGGAAATGCTGGAATGGGTTTGGCTTAAGGTGCGTTTACGTTTCAGAACTGGCGTGCACAGCAGTTTGGCTTCCGTGCCGACACAGCGATGCCCACCAGTTGGCATGGCAGCTTCCGCGGGCGATGGGACACCTGTGAAGTTGCGGCTGTCCCAGTCGTCTGATTGGCCGGCTGTGCAGGCTGGCGTCCTGGCAGCGATTGGGTGGCTTTGTGTCAAATCAGTAGCAGTGCCCTTGGCTGAGAAGGTGGCACTGTTGCTAATGTTGCATGTGGAGTGCCAGCTGTCTGGGGGAGTGAGCATCAGAGAGGGAGTGAGTGCTGTAATGTTGTAGCTCAGAGGTTGCTTCAGGGATGTCTTGCTGCAAATCTGCTGACTACGTCCTTCAGGACTTGGGGGTGTGAAATCCCAGGTTGGGATCACGCAGAAACGAAGAATGAAACACGGCAATTTTTGTGCAATTTAATGCAGTACAAATAATTCCATAGGATATACAATGTAGAATGAGGCCATTTGGCCCAACCATCTATCCTTGTGTTTACTCCAGCCACCTTCCTCTTCTAAATTGACCCCCTCCTCCTTCATCTTCTTGTCTAATTTCCCCTTAATTACATCTGGACCATTTGCTTCAGCCCTTGAATGTAATGGACAGATTCACATTTTTACCGCTTTCTGGGTGAGGAAGTTTCTCCTGAATTTCCGACTAGATTTCCCGGTGATATTACAATCCCGGACCAGACCAGACCCCAAAAGTGACGAGGATACTGGACAGAAACCCCAATATTTTATTTTCATTTTGTAAGACCGTGAGGAAAGGTTGCCTCGCTCCAGGGGTGGTTCCACCAGTACTAACTCAGACCCTGGCAAGGGCTTCCAGGTGTGGCGATTGTGTCCTGGGCAACCGAGTGAATCCGGACTCCAGGCATTTTAATGAACCATGAGGCCCATTTAAATATTCAGATACGGATCACACCCAGCGAGGGCAAGGCCGAGATCACACCAGGCAGAGCAAGTTGGGTGACTTATAGGGCTCACGCTCAATTCACTCATCGCGCCTGGATCCACGCAGGTGCAACGAGGTGGATGTGTTGTGGCCCATAATCTCTAATTAACAACTCTGCAGGGAACCCTTTTAATAGAAATAAAAGTCCATCCACCCAAGCTTTTACGATGCTTTAATTCCACCTATGCCTCCCAAATAGCCCAGCTGTCTTGCAAACCAGGATTTTTAAAAACACTACTGCAGCAGTCATACACAGACTAACCCAGGTTTTTAACTAAATACTACACCAAATACATATAATACAAGAGAATAGAGAGCCAGTCTACCAACCCTTCCCTGATATGTACACCCACACATTTCTGGTATAACCCATGTTGGTATTGATTTATTAATGACTGCAGAAGCTTCGCCGTCAGCCAGTTACAGCCCATTGGTTCGGGGTAGGCGTTCTGTGGATTACAAGGTGGTTCCCAGACCACAATACCATTTGTGCAGGTTGAGAATTCTGGATCTTCCGTCACAGAAAGGTCCTGCGGCGCGGCGGGCAGCTCCCCTCTGAGCCAGAGGCTCGGAGTTCGATTCCCCCCCCCCCCCCCAGGACAGGGTGGCCGCGAGTGCGTTCAGAGTGCAGCCAAACGGGGTCGAGTAAATCCTCCCGGCATTGGCCGATCGCCGGCGGTAAGAGCGGGAGCGATCGCTGGTCAGCCATTGGATGGGAAGGAAGGTTGGAGCCGCTGTCATCGCTATCCATGGTGCCAGGCTACAGCGCGCAGGTGGATGTTCAAGTTGCCACTGAAGCTCCGAGTCTGAGTGCTCTGTGACACACCACCACCACCACCACATCATGGCAGGGAGGGGCCTGACATGACTGGGGCATCTCTCCCATGCTCTCTTTCCATTCCATTTTCCCTTACAATTACACAGAGCTGTATAATATCTCGATGAAGCCCTTTGTAGCAGGCTTCCAAAAACAAAAACGTTTATTTTCACTTGTCCCAGAACAACAGGATTGGCACTTGAATGAATGATCTAGATTGACGTGAGCCAATGGGCAACGTCCAGTTGCTGTTTGGTTCTGCAATCCGCGTCTCGGTGTAACTTTCTAATGCACCTCCCAATGTCCTTGGGGGACAGAGCGGACTGACTCATTTCCTCCATAGTGTTTTCACTGGAAACATGGAGCAGGAGAATTTCTGCTCTAGCTCCACCAGTTCCTTTGGGCTTGAAAACATATTTTCCTGGAATTGTCCTCTGCCGGTGTTTCCCCCCCTCCCTGTTCCCCCCCTCCCCCCCCCCACCCTCCCGCTTTTGTTCTTCCTGCTGTCTGTTCTTGGTAGCACATCTGGCACCCTGGGCCTCTTCCCTTTGTCAAAATGTCTCTCGCACATCTGCATTCGAACTGGGGACTCCTGCTCAACTAAGCAGAACCCGCACTGGATAAATTAAAGTAAGCGCTTTATTACCCAGTGAAAGAGACTTCCGAGATTAGGGAAGGTCATTGCAGTATAAAATAATTAGTCAAGCAAGTATGGCCTTCACTATTTATATCCACATTCAAATAGAAATCGGACTCTTTTTGTTTTTCTTCCTGAGCATGGCATGGATTTTGCTCTGGACTTTTTGACAATTTGTGAGTGGTGTGTCTGTCAGTGCCCGGGATAAGTTGAGCTGCTTCTATTCATTGAAATGCTGTGTTATCTGTCGGCAACCAGAAGGCTGTTTTATATTCATCGAAATCCAGGACCCCACAGGCCAGAACAATTGCTTCAATCTTCCTGAAAAGGGAGACGTGTCGCCGAAGCTTTTCATCTTGCAACCATCAGGACAAACACAAGAATGCCAAATTTCAAACAATCGCGACAATTTATACTGCAAGAGGAAAGGGTGGCAATCGATTGGCAACTTGATTCTGACTGTGGCTGAACGTTCCCACCTCGCCACTTCTTAATAACTGTCTGAAATGGTCAGAACGCAAGGAGGGTGCACCGAGGAATGTTGCCGACCATCAGGACCCGAGGGGGGGGTTGCTGATGGGGGTCCTGCAGCAGGAACCACCCCAACCCAACTCCTCCCTCCTATTTTCCCGACCCCCCCCCCCCCGAACATCCCGCCCACGTGGTCAAAAACGTTCAGCCCCACAAGTCCAGCTCAGACTGGAGACAATTGGGAAATACTCCCGTCGATGGAGGCCGCACTGTTGTAAGTGACCAGGGCTGATTTTATACACGCAACTGTATTGTGTTACTAGCCTCCACTCACTGCATTTTAGCTGGACAACTGAGTCTTGCTTTTATTGGGCGGCGTTGCTGTCGTTTGTAGAGGCTCCGTGTGGATGGACTCCATTTGCTGAGTATCGTTGCTCACTGAAAGTCCCGTCCTGCCTCAAGGCACATTGGCTGGCTCAGTGGTGTCAGTAACCACCTTGTGCCATGTCCTCGACTGAAATCACTTGTTTTCCCCAGTCCTCGAGTGTTTTTGAAGAGAGGGCGAACATGCAACCAATGAACTCTCAGAATAGGACACAACCAATGGGTAGTCAGGACACTCAGAGGTGGCATCATCACAAGGGGGGCATGACATAAACACTATAAAAGGGATGAGGAACTCACACCCTGCCTCTTTCCACAGACAGACATCTAGAGTTAGACAGGGTTGATCAGCAGCATCACACCCCAGCACGAGGCTTAGAGTAAGCTGGTACAGTTAGACTAGCAGAGAGTCGAACTCATTTGAGAACTGTGTTAATAGTTCAATAAACACGTTGCACTCATTTCAGAGTCTTGAGCATCCTTTAGTTAAGACTGCATCAAGTAGCAGCCCGTGTTATCCGGAGCAGCAGAACACAACAGTGAGGGTGAAACCCACGCAAACAATGGGAGAATGTACAAACTCCACACGGACAGTGACCCAGAGCCGGGATCGAACTTGCGACCTCGGCTCCGTGAGTCAGCAGTGCTAACCCACTGCGCCACCGTTCTGCCCCTTTCATTGTAAATTTAAGGCATTTCTGGATGCAGCCTGGGTCTTGCATAGCTGGGGTTCCATCATATTCAGCACAACATAAAAATACGATTTGCGCCAGTTAGGACGTGAAGGGATAGAATAGCCAAACTAAGTTGGTTAATATACTGGTTATTGACGAACCCTGTGAGGATTGCGTCTGTTCCTATTCCATTGAGGCAGAATCTATCGGAAACCAGCGGGAATTGACGGAACATGGAGAGATTATGGACGGTCGAGGCATTGCAGTATTCTGACCATTTGTATTTCTCGACAATGCAATGTGGACGTTCTGCTGTGTTGTTTGCATTTTTAAGCATTCCTAAAGATGGAACACACCCAGTTAATAGCCCTTTGATTTTGAAGAGATGACCTGTTTGAATCCTGGAGATTGCGCGACCATTTTGCTGTCTGTACCCACCTCCCTGTTGCCAGGGGCAGCAGGGAAGTTCATGCGAGATACATCAAGGGAGCGCAAATGACTCAATAATCAGAGACGCCTCACCAGGGCGACTGACAAATATCTTCACAGGATGCAACAGGATCAATGTCAATCCCAGGCGTGTGGACCAAACTCCACGATGGCCAGTTCCAGTAACCTCCCCCACAGGGGGGATTTGCTGGGCTAAGAAATACAACCGCTTGAAGGCTCAGAGGCTGAGACTGTCAGTGGGTGCAACAAAAGATTTTTTAAAAGGCGCACTCGTATCGTTTGAACCCAAGGAGTCGCAGCACCTTCTGGCAAGGGGAAAAGATGCTTTGTGTGAGCCTGGCCTCGGCGGGATCATATATATTGGACGGTCAGACCTTTGTACTGAAGCAGAGGGGCAGGGCGCAGTGTGTGCAGAGGTTACGCCGTGTCTTTGCAAAGGCTGCATGCCCTTGACTCGATTGTGAGTGATGCGTTGAGTTTGCCCAGGAGGAGGGTGAGGTGCCTGACATTTGGTGGGGCACATTATTGCTCCTTTCCTTGTCGGCATCTCTCGTTCATTTTCCAAACAGTCCCAGTGGAGGCCTGTCTGAACGACACCACTGTCACTTTTCCACTGGGGGCTGTGTGGTTGGCTGCTTGTTGTTGTGTTGCTCTTCCCGTCCTAATTTATTGGCTAACCAGGTTTATATGGCTGTTGAGAATCAGGGTAAAGGTGGCACAGGGAGAGATAACACTGCCAAACACAAATCATTGCAAAGTTCACATCTACGCCAGTTCAATCCACCCAGATTCTGCGTTTAGTTAGCTCATATTTCACCAATCGGCTTCAGTTTGTTCAATCTCTCCATAGTCAGCTCTCAAAGAGGCTTATCCTCTCTCCCTCTCTCTCTGGCTCATTCTCGCTCTCTCTGTCTCCAGTTTTCAACCTAACTCTCTCTCTCTGGCTCGCACCTTCTCTCGCTCTCTCCGGCTCGCTTTCTCTTTCTCTCTGTCTCTTTGGCGCTCCCATCCCAGCCTTATTTCCTGGTCGCCCTCTCATACTCCATACATAATAGGTCGCCTCGCCCCCGGCTTCTGGGGTTCCCTATCTAGTCAGGAGTGTAACTCCCCCATAAGATTCTGCTGCGGTTGAGTGAGATTCCTCCCTCCTCACCTGTTTTCAACCTAAGTGTTCCCCAAAAAGAAATAATGGCACCAAGAGGTAATCAATTGTGTTTCAAAAGGTAGAAGTGTTTTGAAAATGCCAACGATAGGTGCACAGTTTATAAAAGGGTTCAGGTGCTGAACTCCTGGTTTAGTATGTGGCTGCCTTGAATTGTGTTTCCATGTATCATTACTTCAGATACTAATATTACCTCAGTTTATGGAGTAAATGAATACAAAGGAGCTTGTGTGCCCTCGAGCCGAGCTGTTATGAATTATTAATGCAAAACAACAGCAACTGTTGGACTAAAATCTTAATTGATTTGAAACTGGGGAGGCGTGTTACTGGCTGGTTCGAACCAGTTTTTATTTCAAGATGGCAACCTGTCCAATGGAGACCTTGCGTTCTGCGAGTGATCAACCTCTTTGCTGACTGCACGCCCCCTCTGGTTACCGCCTCTCCCCACTAGGTGGTGATTTTGTGCTCTTGGTCCTGGCCCACGCCCCGACAATCCTTCCTATGCGAGTGATGGCTCCTCAGCCCTGAGGGGCATCGTAACGAGGTCGATCCTATCCTCATCCAGCAGCCTTCACTCAGGAAGGGCCGACGTCGACTGGTGTTACATAGATACATAGAGTGCAGAAGGAGGCCATTCAGCCCATCGAGTCTTCACCGACCCATTTAAGCCCTCACTTCCACCCTACCCCCTTAACCCAAAAAAGCCCTCCTAAACTTTTTGGACACTAAGGGACAATTTAGCATGGCCAATCCACCTAACATGCACGTCTTTTGGACTGTGGGAGGAAACCCACGCAGACACGGGGAGGACGTGCAGACTCCGCACAGACAGTCACCCAGCGGGGAATCGAACCTGGGGCCCTGGCGCTGTGAAGCCGCAGTGCTAACCTACTGTGCTGTCGTGCTGCCCATGGTGTTGTTTTCTTTTCCCACGAGCACCGAGGAAAGGGAACAGCACGACCCAACGTCGCCCTCCCTCCCCACCGTACGCCCACTTGCCCCTGGCGAAGGTCGGTGATTGAGCCCCTTTGTAGAGAGCAATTGTTGGGGACAAAAAGAGACGGAATCAGGGGAGTGCTTGTAGTTGGTGCTATTTAAATGTTGCTGTCAGACGTATATTGTGGTTCCATTTAATTTGGTGCCAAGGAAAGAGTCCAGGGAGGGACATGGTGCAGCAGTCTGGATAAAATGAAGTTTTCCGAAGGTTTGTTTGGCCTGCAAATGATTTCCAGTCATGGGGATTGGCTTGTTTGTCCTGCGAAGGGGCTTGTGGGACTCCCCCAAGCGTTGAGCCCTGACACATGCGCGCACTGGAATCCCTTTGCTTATTTAGCGAAATAAAAAAACGGCTGCTTTCACCAAGAAATCCGATCTGCCTTTGAAAACGGATTGATGCAATGTCTTGACGGTGGTTACAGAATCTTGCTCCCCCCCCCCCCCCCCCCCCCCCCCGCCCACTCAATTAGCTTGAAGCCTTTTGTGTCTGGTTGGCTGGGTTTGGCGCACGGCTGGGCCGAGGGCTGGAGGGGAAACATTTGACGGGTCAGGGAGGCAGGAGTACAGTTTGAGCTACAGGAAGCCCCAGGAAGCCTCTCTCTCCTTTCAGACTTGATGCCAAGTGTTATTTGAAATACTGTCCAGTGGAAATTGAATAGAAAACATTTCCAACTCGCAGCATGCTTGGAGACTTCCTGCACCACCAGTTGTGTCAAAAATAATACACTTGAGCGCAGCAAAGTGACTCTTGGCTTTTACGGGTTGCAAATTTTTGCGAAATGATTCATTTCTGGGCTTTGCGGCAACATCCTCGAGTGTTTCAATATAAAAGAAAGAGCTTGCATTTAGATGGTGCCTCGTACGTCCCAAAGCATCCCCCCCCCCTCCCATGCAGTACTTTTTTTTAAAGAAAATATTTTATTGAGGCATTTATAATTTTTCACATTTTAAACAACAGAGCGGTCCAACCACACACACAAACCTCACAATAACACACCCAACTACCCCCCAGCCCTAAATGCTAACTGCCCATACATCAGATTCCCAGCCCTTACTCTTCACTTCCATGCACCCCGCCACCCCCCTCACTGCTGACGGTCAATTTTTCTTGAAGAGGTCGATGAACGGCTGCCACCTCCGAGTGGATCCTGTAATGAACCCCTTAAGGTGAACTTGATCTTCTCCAGCCTGGGAACCCTGCCATGTCACTGACCCACACCCCCGACTTTGGAGGCTCCGGGTCCCTCCATCCCAGCAAAATCTGTCTCTGGGCCACCAGGGAGGCAAAGGCCAAACCCCCCCCCCCCCCCCCCCCCCCCCCCCGGCTCCCGGATCTTCCAATACTCCAAATATTACCAACTCTGGGCTCGGAGTCACCTCCCATCCAGGACCTCGGACATGACATCTGAAAATCCCTGCCAGAATTCCGTCGGCCTCTGACACGGCCAAAACATATGTACATGGTTCGCCGGGCTTCCCCCCACACTCCTCAAAAACACCTGCTCATCCGGGTCACGGTTATATGAGCCATGTGGACCACCTTGAACTGGATCAGGCTAAGCCTGGCACATGACGAGGATGCATTGACTCTCCTCAGGGCCAATGAAGTACTTTTCGAAGCGTAGTCATTGCTGTAATGTCCGAAACAGGGCAACCAGTCTGCGCACAGCAAGACCAAACGGGCAGCAGATCTGAAATAGCGAGATTTTTTTTCTGTGATGTCGGGTGAGGGATGAATGTAGGTCGGGGTACTGGGCAGAGCGCCTCTCCTCTTCTTTGAATAGCGCCACGGCATCCACCCAGTCAGGCCGGTGTGAGCTGGGTCCAGCACCTCGCCTGAGAGGCGGCGCCTCTGACAGTGCAGTGCTCCCTCGGCACTGCACTGGGCGTGCCGGCCGCCATTTTTGTGCACAAGTCGTGGAGTGTTTTGTCAATCCGGAACCCTGTGACTGCGAGATGGCGGGGTCGCACTATGGCGGCGGATCGCTGGGGAGTGATAAAGTCCCCCCAAAGTTGCTGAAGTGGATCTCATTCGCAAGCAGAAAGTTGAAGTGTAACCGTTAAATAAATGTCCTCGCCGTGATGTCATTGGCATGGTGGCACAATGGTTAGCACTGCTGCCACACCGCGCCAGGGACTTGGGTTCAATTCCGGCCTCGGGTCACTGTCTGTGCGGAGCTTGCACTTTCTCCCCTGTGCCTACGTGGGTTTCCTCCGTTTGCTCTGGTTTCCCCCCCCCACTGTCCAGAGACGTGCAGGTTAGTGTGGATTGGCCATGCTAAATTGCCGCATGGTGTCCAGGGATGTGCCGGTTAGGTGGGGAGTGGGCCTAACGAGGGTGCTCTTTCAGCGGGTCGCTGCAGATTCGATGGGCCAAATGGCCTCATTCGACACTGTCGGGATGCTGTGCTTCCCTGATCTAGGTATAAATTTGCTGATTTATTAAGTACAGTCACTTTTTGTTTGTCAAATAATGAAGTTTTTCCCATCCCTCGGAAGACAGCCCCGCCGAAAAGACTTGATAAAACCTAAATGAGAATTAGAATTAAATTGAATCGCTTCCATATGGCGCTGAATTTATACCGGAAGTGCTCAAGCCTATTCCAGTCCACCCTGAGGAGAGGCAAAATATAGTTTAAAATTGATTCAGTCCTTTTATTTAAAAGTATTACTCCACCAACTCTGAAATGGGAGGAATGTGAAACTCTGAGGCACCAGTTTACTTTAGGGCCTACTTTGTCATTTTGTTAATGGTGCCATTTTGGTTTAAAATAGTACAGTTTAATGTTGCCATGTAAAGCTACAGTAAAATAATTGCCTGTTACCAAAGCAGTGAAGCATCTGTCTCTCTTCCTGTCCTTTGTTCCTTTCTCCGAAAGTTACTGACTTAGGCTAGTGCATTGCTGCCTTCCAAATTTAAATTACAATCCTTGGGTTCAAGCCCCTCCATGGCCTCCCACCAAAACCCCCACCTTCCCTCGCTCTGTAACCCGCACCAGCCCAACAATCCCCCAAGAGCGTCTAACCAATCCCACCCTCCTGGCACATCGCCCTCTTCCTTTGCCTCATGATGATTGCACCTTCACTTGTCTGGATCTTAAGCCCAAGAATTGCCTGCCACAACTCTACCTCTCCATGCCCCTTGTCTGTTAAGATGTTCCTCTTTGCTTAAGCTTTTACTTTTACAACCTAATGTGTCCTTGTCTGGCTTGGTGTTGATTTTCTACCTGAGGACACCCTCGTGAAGCCTTTTGGGGATGTATTACCTGGTTAAAGATGTCATCAAAGATGCAAGTAGCTGTTGTTTTGTGCATGAGTTGAGTCAGCAAGCCTGGTAAGATATTGAGGGGCTTTCCAGCTGGAACAATGGACGGTCCCCCCTTTGTCCCACGGCACAGGGGGCACTTAGACTAGCAGGGGCATTAAGATCAGTGGCCGTCTCTCTGAGTGGAGCTCAAGGATCTAACAGGAGATGGGCCAGATCGAAGGCTCGGTCGGGAGCTATGTTCAATCACTGAGTCTGAGGAAATCCTAAAAGCACAAGAAATAGGAGTAGGCCACTTAGTTCATTGTTCATGCCCCACCATTCAATAAGATCATGGCTTGAGAATGTGGAACTAGGCAGCCGGTGCGAGCTGGCGTTTACATAGAGAGGACCAAGTGCTCAGCTTGACACAAGGGAACAACTATGTGGGTCCCTTATTGGAGGGATGTGTTTAATGGCAGGTTTACGTCACCACACTCCTCCTTAAACATAAAAAGAGGGCCAGTGTACCAAATTCTCCCTGTTTGCACAGTAGGCTGGTTTCCGAGCCGAGTGGTATTAGAACCTTGGACAAAAGAGACTGTCAACGTGCTGCTTATTTGTGAGAATGTGCAGCGAGCGCCACATAGCCACCTTAACAAAGAGCCTTCCCCGGGTGTGTGGAGAAAGTCGGGGCAGACTGGTGGTGAAGGAAATGTCACTCTTTCTGTCAGGCCTGGGCACTCATTCGCCTTTGTTGCTGGAACAGCTTTGTGTGAGCAATGTCCTATTTATATCACAGTACAGACTGCAGAAAGCAGGACTGTAATTGGGGGTGCTTGTGATGCGTGTCGCTGCTAATTTCTCTTTGTGGAATCTTTTGTTTTAATAACACCCAGCGTGCATAATAAACGTTCTGAAAACCTTTTCCCTGGCCCAGGCAGGCCCTCGGCCTCCGCTACCAAACCGCCCCCACCTACCCCGGGTTTGCTCCAATCTCCAGCTAGGATCGCGTTCCAGCACAGATAGAGCAGCAGCCACCAGCCTTCCCTCCGACTGAAAACATCTGGAAGTGTTTAGGAAATGCAACATGCCGTCCAGAATGTCTCCGAGCCCAGCCGGCTGATTAGTGATGTCTGGATGTCCTGCTACTTTCTGCCCAAGCGCTCCCCCTGATTTTCCAGGGACAGTTCAAGCAGACAGTGTACAGGGTGAGAAGGGAATGAACCAGCTGCAGGTAGGAGTGTGGCACGGGGTTGCCAGGCACACTGGAGAACAGAATCAGTCAGCTGCACGGAGTGAAAGCTCTTCGGCAAAACTGCCAATTGACACATGAAAGAATTGACCGCCGTTACATTTCAGACCCCCCCCCCTACCACACACACCCACACCCACCGCCATCCCACTCTAATTCTGTGGCCTGGTGTCACTCTAACAGATTTAGAGACAGCTGTGAAGCTGGGTGTAGTATCCCGTGGACTGCTGACCACCATGTCGGTCAAAGACTAAACGGTTTATTCAGTGAAGTAAATATTTACACAGTGAGCTGAAGACCACCGTACTCCAGACTCCCAAAACTGGCGAGGAAAAGCCACGCTCGGCCCCAAGATTCACGCGGGTCCGGTCCAATTGGTCAAATATGCCCCACCGAGAACCCGCCCCTTAAAGGGGGCACGGTACCACACCGCTCTCCCTCTACCTTCCTGATTAACACATTTTGATAACAATTGGAACTATTTTGCAATATGATACAACAAATGGAACTCAACACAGTCCCTTTGGATGTTATTAAGTCGGCCCAGGGACTTCCTGATCCTTTGGGAGCATCGTAATTCACAGGCGGGCTCTCCAGCAGTAGAGCTGAGCTCGGTTTGAATCTCAGTGGGTTGACTCTCCACTTGCAAAGGTGCATCAGTGCAGATAACTCCTGCCGTTCCCACTGGAACATTACTGGGTTCTTCCTCGTGGTAGCTCGCTACATTCACTCATAGCAACATCACAGACAGGCATGCCAGGGGCGAACTGCATCCCCTGCCTCCTCTCCTCAAATGGCCCAGGTGTTCCTTCACTCTTTTACCTTGAACGTCTATTTCAACTCTGACAAGTTTTTGGGGGTCGTGAGTCCTTAATTCTTTTTATCTGCTCCTCCATAGGGTACACCCCTTTGGCGTCTACTCTGAACCCTCCTGTGATCCGTACATCATCCAGACAGACAACCACCATAGGTAGGTCCTGCAGTACATTTCCCACCGTGCGTTGATCACACACACACACGCCCATGAGACTCCAAAAGGTAGGCGGGTATACTGGTACAAGCCTTTGTGGGTATTTACAGTAACAAATTCTCTAGTTGCCTCGTCTAATTCTAATTGTTGGTACGCAGGGCTCATATCGGGTTTACTGTCATTTAAACCTGCTAATTTAGTGAATGAATCTTGGATATTGGTCCAATTTTGCTGCCAGATTCACAGTTAATTTATAGTCCCCACATATCCTAATTGTTCTATCTGGCTTAACAACTGGCACGATGGGAGCTGCCCACTCTGAAAACTGTACAGGCTTTTAAAAAATAAATTTAGAGTGTCCATTTCATTTATTTTCCAATTAAGGGGCAATTTAGCGTGGCCAATCCACCTACCCTGCACATCTTTGGGTAGTGGGGGCGAAACACACGCAAACACGGGGAGAATGTGCAAACTCCACACGGACAGTGACCCAGAGCCGGGAGCGAACCTGGGACCTCGGCACCGTGAGGCAGCAGTGCTAACCACTGCGCCACGGTGGATAGCACTGACCATCGTGCTTCTTAACCTGGGGGCAGGACCCCATTTTGCAAATAACAATAGTTTGTTCTCCCACAGCTGTATGGGAGGGATCCGTGTCCAGTTCCATTCTGAGCGGCTGACCATTGACACAATCACTATTGGGACCATCCTACCCTACATATTATTGTTTAACCTGTGTACCTCAGACCCCGTTTCAGGGTTATTCTCAACACTGTGTATTGGAGTCAGAATGGGTTTTTTGGCCCCTGGTAGGCTCTGCTTAGTTTTCCATTTGCCCCTAATGTACCCCCTCCTATTGCAGGCTGAACAAGCAGCCTCTGAATTTACACCTCTCCTGGGGGTGAACTCCCCCACACCGGTAACATTCTTCATCGCTCCTGGTCTGTGGAGACCCCATTCCCTGCGTCTCTGCACTCCCCTTTTGGTCTGAGCTTCTTTGCTCCTTACTTTCTGCACCCTCATCACTGCCGTCACAACTAACGGCAGCCTCCCGTCACACTTGGTGGACCTCGCCTGCTTGCACACTTTGCAGTTCATTCGCCCCTCTTTTTGACACTTTCCATAACCTGGGCGATTTCTAATGCTTTCTTTTAAGTAATCTCTGCCTCTGCTAATAATTGATGTTGTATGGCCATGTGGTCAGCACCGCAGACTAGCCTGTCTCTCAACATGTTGTTGAGTGCAGACGTGAACTTGCACTGTTCAACCATTTGTCTCGGATGCGTCACGGGCGCCGCGATTGTCTCTCTTGATGCCCTTGCCGGTGAGTTAAATTTGTTTCGCTGCATTATCACCGAGTGCTTCAGCTGATAATGTCCCTTGACTAATTCCACAAGCTCCTCAAAATCTTTTGGAGTTGGGGGCATTTGGAGAAGTCAGACTCCCAATCAGGTTCTAGGTTGGAGCCCTGCAGACTGTTAATAGGTTTACCTGCTGCTTCTCTTGTCTCCACCGCCCCCCCCCCCCTCACCCATTCCCCCTATTTTGTTACCCTGAAACAAAAATCATTCAACATATATAGCACCCATTGTCCTGTGTTAGGCTCGAATGGCCCAAGTTTCCCAAAACGGGGCATTTTGATACTCTCCGACTGCTGAACGAATTTTCTTCAAAAAAAGGCTTCCGCACGAGGTCTGTACTCCCGATTTCTGCAGCATTAAGAAGGCACTTGGATTGATCCTCATCGCCAACTGTAGTATGCTGTAGGACTGGCAACCACCAAATAGATCAATGAATAAACTGTTTATTAACGGAAGCAACTATTTACAGAGAGCACGATAAAGACCACCGTACTCCAGGCTTCCAAACTGGCGAGGAAAACCAACGACCAGCCCCAGGATTCACCCGGGTCGGCCCAAATGGCCGAATGGTTCACATGACCCTCCGGAACTCACTACCACAGTGTGTGTGTGACACTATGTCTGTGTGCCCGTATTACTGTGTCTGTGTGTGTGTGTGCACGTGTCACTAGGTCTGTGTGTGTGTGCACGTGTCACTGTCTGTGTGCATGTGATGACTGTGTGTGCATGTTTGTGTGTACACGTGTCACTGTGTCTGCGTGTGTGTCTGTGTGCACGTGTCACTGTGTCTGTGTGCACGTGTCACTGTGTCTGTGTGCACGTGTCACTGTGTCTGCGTGTGTGTCTGTGTGCACGTGTCACTGTGTCTGTGTGCACGTGTCACTGTGTCTGTGTGTGTCACTGTGTGTATGTGTGTGTGTGTGTGTCACTGTGTGTGTGTCACTGTGTGTGTGTGTGTCACTGTGTCTGTGTGTGCAGGTTTGTGTGTACACGTGTCACTGTATCTGCGTGTGTGTGTGTGCACGTGTCACTGTGTGTGTGTGTGTGTCACTGTGTGTGTGTGTGTCACCGTGTGTGTGTATGTCTGTGTGTGTGGCTTTGAGAAAGTAAATCTCCTTTTACCCAGAATTACAAGAAAACGCTGGCCTCAGAACATTAATGTGTTTCTAATTATAGAATTGACCCCACCCTCTCCTGACTCCCTGACTTGTTTGACTGGGTGTTTGGGCTATGTTGGGTTGGTGCTGACATTTTTTCACATTCAAACCAATTCCGGTAATATAACCATTATGGAAGGCAGGTAATTTATAATATTCCAAACCAGCTTGTAAATAATGAATAAATGTAAACACTCCATAATTTTAGTGAATTGAGCCAGGTGACTTTGGCAATTATTTAACATCTATCATAATAAATTGCTCAAGCATGCTGCACAGTTAAGAATTATGGATTCAAGGATTTAAATGCTTTGTTTACCGCTATAAAACAAAACAATTATCAAGTAAAAAGGCTCCATTAATATGCAAATGCAGTGCTTGTCTCTTGAGCGTAAGATACCAAATCGCGCTGCTGGATTCTTTCTGTGTTGCTTTGTTGCGGCTTTATCTCTGTAATGCAGTCATTGAGAAGTTTGTTCAAAGTTGATCAGTTGGATTTGTGCTGCGAGTGAGTTGCAGTTTGCTCTAAGCGGCTCTCTGAATGGAAGGTACATTACAGGCAGTTGATGGTCAATGCTGGAACCAGATGTAACCCCTTTAAAGGCCTTTGCAATCATTCCGTCCCACCCAGTTGCCATCAGTTTTCACCACAAGGGCAGGGACGTCCCGAGCAACACACTAAGCCATTGAGAGAGTTTTCAATGCATACTTTTCATGTTTTCCACTGGCCGCAGTGCATTCCTGGCAGCATCACCAGTGAACACAGCACATTTTCTATTCCTGACATGAGCTGAAAATTGACTGGAATTGGCCATCCTCATTGTCTAGAAATATCGGCATCGTTGGAAATCTGAAATTAGAAGCGGAAAAAAACCAGAGAAACACGGCAAAGATGTCGGTTTATATTTCTGGTGTGATTCGACCCTGGTCAAGTGCAGTAAATAGGAATCCACCTCATTGTCCTGGTGTTTATTGATCTACCATTTTTACCTGTCTATCTCTGGCTTTCTGAGCCCTTTCCCCCGACGTGCGTCTCCTTCACCCAAGGGGGATGAAAGGTGCTCTGCAGTTACCATCCGAAACCAGCAGTGGGCAGCCTCGGGCACGAGGCCACATGGGGTGGGCAGCGTCGGGCACGGGGCCCACATGGTATGTTGCCCTTCATTGTGAGAGGTTTCGAGTACAGGAGCAGGTTACAATTATACAGGGCCTTGGTGAGGCTGCACCTGGAGTATTGTGCGCAGTTTTGGTCTCCTCTGAGGAAGGATGTTCATGCTCTCGAGGGAGTGATTCCAGGGATGGCGGGACTGTCACATGAGGAGAGATTGACTAGGTTGGGATTATTCTCGCTGGAGTTTAGAAGAATGAGGGGGGATCTCAGAGACTTATAGAACATAGAACATAGAACAGTACAGCACAGAACAGGCCCTTCAGCCCTCGATGTTGTGCCGAGCAATGATCACCCTACTTAAACCCACGTAACCCGTATACCCGTAACCCAACAATCCCCCCATTAACCTTACACTACGGGCAATTTAGCATGGCCAATCCACCTAACCCGCACATCTTTGGACTGTGGGAGGAAACCGGAGCACCCGGAGGAAACCCACGCACACACGGGGAGGACGTGCAGACTCCACACAGACAGTGACCCAGCCGGGAATCGAACCTGGGACCCTGGAGCTGTGAAGCATTGATGCTAACCACCATGCTACCGTGAGGCCCCTTATAAAATTCTAACAGGACTGGACAGGGTAGATGCAGGGAAGATGTTCCCAATGGTGGATGTGTCCAGAACTAGGGGTCACAGCCTGAGGATTCAGGGTAAACCATTTCGGACAGAGATGAGGAGATATTTCTTCACACAGAGTGGTGAGCCTGTGGAATTCATTACCACAGGAAGTAGTTGATGCTAAAATATTGAATGTATTCATGAGGCGGCTGGAGATTGCACTTGGGGAGAATGGGATCAAAGGTTATGGGGAGAAAGCAGGATTAGGCTACTGAGTTAGATGATCAGCCATGATTGTGATGAATGGCGGAGCAGGCTCAAAGGGCCAAAAGGCCTCTTCCTGCTCCTATCTTCTATGTATCTATGTGAGATATTTTGTTAACAGTTGTCCACGTGCAGGGTTGGCACGTTCCGCTGATTTCCATCCGCGTAGTTTTTTCCCACCGGTCATGACTGAAGTGTAAAGCGAGGGCGAGTGAAGTGAGGTGTGAGCCGTTCTGTGGCCAATCAAGTGTAAATATTTATTTTGCTTTTGCCACTTGAAGTTCTATTATTATGTGAATGGTGAAATATTTTCTATAACTTATTATAAAATATTCGGCGAGTATTAAATGCCTTTAATCTTATTCAAGGGCCATGGTCAGTCAACAAGCCCAATTACAACCTTACGGCCCGCTGAAGAGAAGGAGGCCCACTCATGCGGCCTACTCACAGGCCCAGCTTGCCCATCACTGATCCAGATCACTTCTAAGCAGAGTGAATGAAGGCCGTGTCTATCCCAAATGTCAAAACCGAGAGGCTCTGTACTCGAAACCTTGGAGAGAATTTACCAAACATTTTCATCCCACAACAACATGGCGAGTAACATCATGAGGAGACGTACAACTTTATACAAGTCTGTTTGCAGTGAATTACCTTTTTCAAAAGCCCCTCTGCCCTTTGTTGCGTTTAAAGGGATGTTAGATAAGTGCGTGAAGGAGAAAGGAATAGGACCACATGTTAATGCAGTTAGATTAAGTTAAATGGGAGGAGGCTTCTGGGGCGGATAAAAAACAAAGATCTAGATTGGATGGGCCAAATGGCCTGCGATGAATTCTCTAATTCTCTGCATCACCCACCGCAGCTTCAGGCCTACGTGGAGTATGACCCCATCATGCTCCATGTTGGGCCATCGTTGTGTGTTATTATTTTCCTTGACTCGCACGGATGCCAGATGGCAGGATGTACACTCTGCCTCGGGGCCTTTGCAAAGGGGGCAGCGTGGTCTGCAGTACAGCCGACTGCACAATTGCTGTCAATAGCTGGCTGTGATTGGGCAGTGGGAGACGTGCCTCCGCAGGGTGGGCCAGCTGATCATGTTTTATCCTTTGGAGATTAACCTAATCTCTGTTCATTTGCCGCACCATCTATTGTCCTGTCCGGAAAGCCGTGCGTTTGATTAACGGACCGGTTTGGGGGCAGCCTTCTCCCCACCGGGCTGGCGAGGAACGAGTCTCCCCCCCCCCAGCTATTTAAAATCGTCGCCTTGCTGTTTTTTTGTTACAGTTAGGACGTTACCAAACGCAATCTGATTCTGGTTTCATCACAAAACTGCCTCAGATTGGAGCTTTGTTTTGGCCAGGATGTTCGTAAAACTGTTTAGACGGAGCCCTGACCATGAGCAAAATATTGGAGGAGACCTGACCGTTTCAGAGAGACAATCCTCAAGCTGAGGGAAGGAGAAGGATTCTTTCTGACTAACTGCTTGTCTTGTTCTGGTTGATGGCTCACAATGGCAGGGCAAGGGATTTGGGGGGGGGGGGGGGGGGGGGGGGGAGAGGACTAACTTGACGGGCCAAATGGCCTCCTTCTGTTGTCTTATTCCCACAGATTGAATCCTGGGAGGGGATTCTGACTGAGCGATCTTTTCAGAAAGGCTGCCTCTTCCAAACAGAATAAAAAGTGGCCACGACTACAAACCGGCCACTTTCTCTAAATCGTCGGGTTTAAGCTCCAGCAACTTAAATATGAGGGACATCATTGGCAGGGAACAGGCAAAGAGGCCCATCAAGTCCACACCAACCCTCCAAAAGAGAACTCTACCTAGGCCCCACACCTTCGCCCTATCACCTAACCTGCACATCCCTGGACACTAAGGGCAATGTATCATGGCCAATCCACCGAACCTGCACATCTTTGGACTGTGGGAGGAAACCGGAGCACCCGGAGGAAACCCACGCAGACACAGGGAGAACGTGCAAACACCACACAGACAAGGCCAGAATTAAAACTGGGCCCCTGCCGCCATGAGGCATCGGTGTTGAGTCTGTCGTACCTGGCTTGAAGTGGATATATTTGGAAACCTGCTGTGAGTTTCATAATGCAAGGCATCCAATTCAGCAACAGCTTGAAGCCATCCGCTTTATACCGCTCACAAGATTTGGAAAAGGGGGGGGGGTAAATTTCAGACCAACCTCCATGGCACTCGCCTAATCTGGACAGAAGGAGCAGCAGACCATGAAGAACTTTGGCTTATATCCCTGACAGCCAATGAAGTATCCTGATGTGTGGCCACTGAGCGTGTGTGGGAACATGTTGACAGATGGCACGAACCGCATTGAGATAATAACCAAATCATCTGCCTTTGCTGGCAATTGTTAAGGGGTTACAGTATTCCAGCAATCCAGGAAGCTTCCTCTTTATCCTTCCAACAGTGCCCTGGGATCTAAGTTTGCGACAGGTTTATTGACAAGAATTTTAAAATATTCCTGCAGCCGCACAATGTTACCACTTATGTTACAGCTAAGCCTCTATCTTTCTATGGTGTGTGTTTACTCTGTGTTGAATCCACAACCGGGATTAACCAATCAAGCACAGTGAGCATAGATCAGTTACCAGACTCGCGTAATCAGGCACAGAGCAGTTGAACCCTGCCTGTGTTTTGGATTGTGTTTTGATGCTCTATTGTCGGGGGGAAAAACCCATGCGAACTTGTGGAGGACCTCTGCTGAGATCATTGGAGCTTTCCATGTCCTCCACCTTTGCTGGTGAGATGTGGGATCCGGCCAAGCCAGGATCTGCAAACGGACGTACTGGGGAAAGCGTATGGGAGTGGGGGCTGCAGGAACTGCAGAAAGCAGCGAGTCTGAAATAAATGCAGGCCGAAGCAGTCGGGGCTAATTGTAACTTGGGCTCTGCTGCAGACTGTCAGCAAAGCCTGATCACATCCTCCTCCAGTTCTGTCCTGTGTTCTGTTATGGGCCAGGGTTTAGAGAACCCCAAAGTGTATCATGGAGTTCACCTGACCCACAACTTTTAATAGGTTGCGGTATGGGGAGCACACAGCCCACTCGACAGGTGTGGTACAGCAGAAATGGAAAAGTAATTTTTAAAGCAAAACAATGTTTATTGTATGAACTCAAGTTAACCTTTTTAAAACATACAGTGAACATCTTAGCATCGATTAATTCAAATACAACCCCCAAAGAATACAACACTAAGTAATCCTTTAAGCTTTCCTTTCAACATCCATAAGACTTAAAACATCTTTTACCAGAAGCACATTAGGTTAAAGTCACTACTGTGACTTTAAATCACCAGGATCGATTTACAGTCTTTAGATTACAGAGAGAGATTCATATACCTTCTGGCTGTGACTGCAGCTATCCAGCTCTGGAAACTAAACTAAAACACATGCGGCAGCAAACAGCCTAAAACGAAAGTAAAAAGCTGACAGACAGCCCAGCTCCACCCACTCTCTGACATCACTGCAGTAATAAACACCCATTTCTTACAGGCAGTCTCACATGACAGTTCCTATTTGCGAAGCTTACTTCAGTACCGCTGTCCGAGATGCTTTTTCTCCTTCCGAGTTTCGGAGTTGAGGCTGAGAGCTGATCAAGTGAAATGTACGATACTGGCACATCAGGCATTTTACTGATGTAAAACTCCGACCTTAGCAGCTTTGTCTAAGCGGGTGTGTGGGTGCATAGTCTTGCTGCTGGAAGAGCATCGATAGCCAGCAGTTAGCAACAAGATAGTAACTAGCAGAGCATTTCTGTTGTGTGATAAACACTTGAACAAACACTGATTGGCAGCAGATTGGCAGGAACATCACCAGGTTTGTGTGGAATATCCCATAGCAAACAAATGTTGTGCATGCTGGAAGAGAGAGGAAGACTGTACCTTTTATGCCTCTCGGGACTGTCCCAGAGTGCTTCGCCACAGAATTAATAACACTTTTGGGATCTTCCTGTGCACACGTTTGCTGCCAGGTTTCCAAAATTACTGCACTCCGAAGAGTACTTCATTGCCTGCAGTGTGCTTTGGGATGGCCAGTGGTCATGAAAGGCGCTCTACAAATGTAGGTCTTTTTCTTTGCAGTGAGTGTTGCAATGTAGGCAAATGTGACCGGCAGGTTGCACATTGTGGGATCCCAAAGCTCCAGTAGTGAGCGGCATAACCAGTTAGCCTGCACTTGGCTGATGTCAAAGCACTGCCATGAGCAAGCCACTGGCCGATTCTGCTGCTCCCCTTCCAGTAGCGCTGCGAGACCATTGACAGAAACAGGGAGGCGGGTCATCGCGCGCACCAAGGGTAGCACCTCCAGCGATGCAGCGCTCCCCCTGCGGTGACTACTCTCTGAAAGGAATTTCTCCGCGGCTAAGCCGGAGGGGACATTGCTGAGGCGCCGTGACTGTGGCGGCGGTGTTACAACCAGGCCGGGTCGACCGAGTGTGACCTGGACCCACAGCAACCGACTCAGCGCTGAGCGAGGCAGGCGGACTGTGGCTTCGCAGACAGGAGTCAGTGGTAAAGATTAGAAGGTGAGGGCCTGAAGGGCAGTACTGCAATATGCCTGGGAAGCCCAGTGTGTATCCAGTTTATCTTCCAACTGGGGGTGAGGACCAGGAATCCTGTGGGATGTGTAGTTTTCCGCGTGCGTGTTAGATAGGTTCACACACAGACAACCACAACCCCTGTCACTACTAATGGTGATTATTGCAGAAATAGCCGATCGCAGCGCACCCCAGCGCGGACTGGGAAAGGCCGCGTTCCGTCTGGGCCACAGGGCAGGGGCTTGGAGTTTTTATTTTAACCAGATACCGATACAAACTGATCCCATTATCCCCGTGGACAAGGGGAGTTGTTAAGTGCGGGGACTCCTTCGTATGTGCTGAACTCATCTAAAATGGGAAACACATTGTCTTCATTATTTGCAAGTATTGAATGAACATGGTTACCGTGGTAACCGCCATCTGAGGCCAGGCTTATTTCAGGGCAGTGAATGGGTTGGATGAACAAAGTGAGCTCAGAATCGACAAAGAACAAGAACCTTCAGTAAAATCAGCAAACCCAGCATGTTTTTTTCCCCGTTTCTTTTTCTTCCAAACGCAAATCTATTTTTTTGTTTTGAATTAAAGAGCAATAAGTGATTTTTGTTTTTTTTAATATTGTTAGTCTAGAAAAAAGTCCGGCTGGAAAGATTCCTTGTTTTATTTTTGCTGTTTCTGTAGCGTGTCTGAAAGGGAAATAACACCCGGCCAGCGCTTTTCAAAGAAAATGTTGAGGTTTTCAAGATTAACAGTTTGCCCAATGTTCGATCGGATGATAATTGATTTGCGTTTGTGCTACACGGCCTCTGGAAAAAAGATTCGACAGCGATGGAAACAAAGGAAATTTGGGGAAGAGGGTTTACGGTGGGAGGTGTGGGGGTGGCACAGGACTGAGGTGTGAGGGAAAGAGGGTGGAGGGGTTTAGGGAGGGAGGGGACTTCAGCAGGACAGGTCCCGTGCAGAGGAAGGCTCTGCCACCACTGGTAGGCCGCAGAGGGCTCCAGGGGTCGGGAACTCTCGTAACCAGGGCGTCTCCGTGTGGGGGCGTTGTCGAGGCACACGAGACACTCCGTGAAGTTGGAACCATGCTTGGCTCCCAAAAGGGCAACAGCAAACGAGAGCACCGGTTCATCCAACTTTGTTCAGGGCTGTGAGGGGGCAGAGGAAGGACAGGGACCAGGAGGTATTACTCCCCTGGAACACTATGGGGTGGGAGTGGGTCCCCTCAGGGGCAGACCAACAAGCCTGTCAACAGCCAGTTTTTAATCTAATTTCCACAGAATTTAGTGAGGCAGGCCGCTGCTCAATAACGATGCCATTTGTAGTCGGAGTTGTAATTGAAGGTGGGGAGAACGTACCACACTAGGGGGATGCCATCCCATCTGATTGGCTGCCAGCCCCCGTCAGCACATTGGGCCCCGCCGAGACTGCCGGCAGGCGCCCCATGGGCCCCGGAGTCGGGCACGTCTGGGGCCGTGCGTGGGGAGTGTCTGGCCATTTAGGAGGTGCTGGGGGAGGGGCTACTATCTTAGTTGGGTTACCTCCCGATCCACAGGGGTCATCCCCTGACCTCTTCCCACACTGCTGTATTGTGGAGTTGAGCTTTGGGGGTTGGGCACGATGATGGTGGCCTGGGCCACCCCCCCCCCCCTTTGTTTACATGCCTGTTGCTGTGTGAAAACACATCCGCCCCGGGGTCACCCACGATGCAGCTCTATTCGCGGCCTTTGGAAGAACACAAATTCCAATTTCCTGGTGGTAAGGAGCTGGGAAGTGTGCCTGGCTTTGACTGGATAACCAAACACCAGATCTGATGATCCATTGAGTAGGGTGGACATTCCGGCCAGTGCTAAAGCAGAATGAAAATATGCCCGGGTCTTAAACTGGAAAGTGTGATCTAAGTCATTGTGTTTGCACTTCCATTAACACCAACTGGAGAATGGGGGTGATTAATTTAATGTCCACTGTTGCTTCTGGCCACAGCTCCATCATGGCCAGAAACCCTACAGATTCAGACCAGGTGATTCCACTGCCTTCAGCAGAATGGTGTCCTGTCTCCGAAGCAACTAGGAAGAAATCCGTAGAGAGATCAGAGGAAATGCAGCCACAGAAACTCCCAATACCTTTCTTCCTGGCTGTGGTCAGGCTTCATTCTCGCACGCAGGCCAGAAATGTACTTATTCTATTGTGTTGTCAATTCCCACTCACCCAGATAGCCAGCAACCCGGGCAGGGGGCATCTCCAGGCCAGCAGTGAAAATCATTTGGACATTCAAGACAGCTGTTTCTTCCCAGTGTGTGTACCTGTGTGTGTGCCTGTGTGTGTGTGTGTGCTTGTGTGTGTGCATGCCTGTGTGTGTGCCTGTGTGTGCCTGTGTGTGTGTGCATGCCTGTGTGTGTGTGCATGCCTGTGTGTGTGTGCATGCCTGTGTGTGAGTGCATGCCTGTGTGTGTGCATGCCTGTGTGAGTGCGCGCCTGTGTGTGTGCGCGCCTGTGTGTGGGTGCGTGCCTGTGTGCCTGTGTGTGTATGTGCCTGTGTGAGTGCGTGCCTGTGTGCGTGCCTGTGTGTGTGTGTGCGTGCCTGTGTGTGTGTGCGTGCCTGTGTGTGTGTGTGTGTGCGTGCCTGTGTGTGTGTGCGTGCCTGTGTGTGTGTGCGTGCCTGTGTGTGCACATGTGCATGCGTATGTGCACCTGTGTGAGTGTGTGCGTGTGCGCGTGTTTGTATGCTGTCAGAACGCAGACAGAATATCCTGTTGTCGGGAATCCTGTATTTTCCTGAGGTGTAATTCTGGTTTGCAGTTTTTGCTTTTTTTTTGCATCGAGCATTCAAAACCAAGATTGTATCTGCCGGCCCCGTGGGGCTGTGGATGTTGATCCACTGGAACTATTTTTTGTTAAATTTCAAAGACCCAATTATTTTTTTCCCTTTTCAGGGGTAATTTAGCGTGGCCAATCCACCTACCCAGCACACCTTTGGGTTGTGGGGGTGAGATCCACGCAGACACGGGGCGAATGTGCAAACTCCACACGGACACTGACCCGGGGCCGTGAATCAAACCCAATTCACAGCCATTCTGTCCCTTCTAGATCCTAGCCTTGGTAATATCCTGATGCCGGTAGTGTTCTGACCAACACTCCCCCCCCTCGCACAACCAGAAAGAGATTAGTTGGCCATCAATCTCCTTGCTTTCTCTGCAATCCTGCTTTGCTGTGTAAGACTTCCAGCACTTCAAAGTCATTCTTTGTACGAGCGGTACTCTGAGGCCTTCTTGGAAGACATGATAAGACAAGCTTTCTGCTTTTTTTCTCTTTCAAAAACACACTTAGCGGGCGGGATCCTCCCACATCAAGCATTTCTTGGCTGAGAATAAATCTGTGGTGGTTTGGAGGTGACACTGTTCAGTGCCCGGGCTGCTGAGGCAATGTTTTTGTGCTCATCAAACTCACCCAGAAGAAATGCCCGGGAGTCGAGGAGGGCCAAGAATCACTGAATCCCTGCAGTGCAGAGGGAGGCCATTCAGCCCATCGAGTCTGCACTGACCCTCTGAAAGAACTCTCTACCTCAGCCCACGCCTCAGCCCTATCCCCGTCACCCCACTTAACCTGCACATCCCTGGACACTAAGGGGCGGCTTAGCATGGCCAATCCACCTACGGTGCACATCTTTGGACTGTGGGAGGGAACCGGAGCACCCGGAGGAAACCCACGCAGACACGGGGAGAACGTGCAAACTCCACACAGACAGTCACCCGGAGCCGGAATTGAAGCCGGGTCCCTGGCGCTGTGAGGCAACAGTGCTAACCACTGTGCCATCCCTAGAAACGGTGAAGTGGCTGCCCGTCACGTTACTTCATCACAAATAAATTGCGCTCAAATAGATTTCAACAAAGTCCTTCAAGTAGGTTATTTATTTTGTCACGGCCAGCTCCTGATCCCAATGTAGCAGTAGCCTCCAGTTTCTGTAAAAATCCCTTCACGTTACTGCCTTATCTGGCCCTCTTCAGCACACCCTGCAGCCCACCCCCTGATTTATACATGCCTGCACGTCTTTTGGTGCCATCACTGCTGTACATTGGCCACGTATGCTTCAAATTCTTGGAATTCCATACCTTACCTACATCCCCATCACCTCCCACTCCTACAAGGCCCTCCTTCAAAACCCACCCCCTGACTGAACTATTGACTACCCTTTCCAATACGCCCTCCTTTGGTTAGTGCTTGCTGCATGTCGACTCACAACATTTAGCCGCAAGGAAATCCTTCTCTTTTCACCAACCTCGCTTCAAAGTAGACCCTCATAGCTAAAAAGCTTAGTGCCCAACTCTGCGTTTAGCACAATGCAGCAGAGACCAGGGTTTGAAGTAGGGGTGTTCTGATCTTCCGTGTGTGTGTGTGTGTGTGTTTGTGTGTGTGTGTGCGGGGCGAGTGTATTAAACATTCCCAGAAAGGGAACTAATCTCTCAGTTGTCCTATGGCCCCACTGGAACAGAAAATGGATTATTTAAAAACTTACCTTTTTAGGTTTCCTCCTTGTTCCAATCCACTTCCTTGCGAGCGGCGACCATCTGAAATGAGAGACGTTGAAAATCTTGGCACCGTTCTCTGCTGCCTGTCTGTGTGCCGTAGCCATGATCGTTCACAACAAGCCCCTTGAGAACGTTGCCCGTGTAAAAGTCAACCCCTTAACCTTTTGCCTGAAAGGTCTGAGAAATGTGACTTTTCCACGCGGATCGGAGATACTTGTCAAGAGACTCTGCCTGCTGCAGGCGGTATATAAATGCAGGTTGTTGCAGCTGTTCTTCTGATGTGACTTAAGGCCAGCCTCCCTTCAAAGCCTTAGATATACAACCCGGCAAAGGATCCCCCCCACCCCCCGTGTTGAAATCGGGATCGAAAACCATTCCGTATGCTTCATGTCAATCAGCAGGGGCGGGTTTAGCACACTGGGCTAAATCGCTGGCTTTGAAAGCAGACCAAGGCAGGCCAGCAGCACGGTTCAATTCCCGTAACAGCCTCCCTGAACAGGCGCTGGAATGTGGCGACTAGGGGCTTTTCACAGTAACTTCATTTGAAGCCTACTCGTGACATTTTCAATTGTGTTCATTTTCAATTCATGTGCTCGACTCTTTGAGAGCACCCACATACTTTTAACGCCCCCCCCCCCCTCCCAACAACCTCTCCCTCTCTTTGCTTTCAAATTTAGTGTGACGGTTTGTTAAATCCAATACTGGGTGTCACCAAAACAGCTGCTGCTGATTTTATTTATTTATATATATTATATAATATATACTAATGCCTGTAGCAGTTAAGTGTCACACTTTTTCTTCTGTTCCGGAGCCATAGTGTGAGAGGATTCACCTCCAATGTTATGCACAACTTGTTCCTTTGAAGTGGCCAGTGGTTGTTAGTTTTCGGGTGGAGAGAGGAAGTGAAGCTTTTTGCAAGATTATTACAGGAGGGCCGTCCAGGATTCGAACAGCATGTGCTGACAGCAGTGGCATTTTGTGGAAAAATAACACCCACTGCTGTGTATGGCGAACAAAAAACTCAAGCTGCAAGCATGGCCAAGCTTTCGTTCCCGCTGCCAAGCATCACTCTAAAAAAAAAAATGATATTATGCACAACATCCTGCTTAGTTTTCAAAAAAAATCATTAGTGCTTTCCTGTTTTGTATTTTGCTTTTATCCCAGCAAGCTTCGAGAGACCATGATTTTGCCTGGATCTCCGTGCCACATGTGACACGGGTTTCTGTGCCACACGTGACATGAGTTTTTGTGCTACATGTGACGTGGGTTTCTGTTGCACATGTGATGGTTTCTGTGCCACATGTGACACGGATTTCTGTGCCACATGTGTCCAGGGTTTCTGTTCCATACGTGACACAGGTTTCTGTGCCACACGTGACACGGTTTCAATGCCACATGTGACACTTTCTGTGCTACACATGACACTGGTTTCTGTGCCACACGTGACATGGGTTTCTGTTCCACACATGATGATTTCTGTGCCACATGTGACACAGGTTTCTGTGCCACAAGTGACACGAGTTTCTGTGCTACACGTGACATGGGTTTCTGTTGCACACGTGACTGTGTGACTATCTCTGGAACAGATTTGCCCGATTTAATTCTTTGTTTGTGGGTGAGGCTGGTAAAAGCTCCTCCTTCCCGGGAAGGCTGTGGTGAGGCAACTTCTTTCACTGAACACTTGTGGGACTGAGTCACTTGTTAGACCACTTCAGAGGATATTAGGAATGAGCAGTTTGAGGCGGCATGACGGGGGTTCGATCCCAGCCCAGGGTCACTGTCCGTGGGGAGTTTGCACAGGTGGATTGGCCACGCTAAATTGCCCTTTAATTGGAAAAAATGAATTGGGTAGTCGAAACTTATTGGAAAAGGGAATGAGTGGTGTAGTAGTGGGCCTCAGTGAGATGATCTTTCCAAGGGTAGGTGCAGACATGCCGGTGCGCTGTGGGGATTCTGTGGTTCTATGATCCTTGTGGGAACGCCAGGAGCAACAAAATGTCATTTGCCAAGTCAGACGATCGCCACCATCTTCTCTTCCTTCCTTTCAGAGCCGCAACCTTCCTTATCCTCTCTAAAAATTCCTCCTGCCCTACCCTCAGTCCACCCACTCCAACGTTCCAAGGTCAATCTTAGATTGTCACCGATTGCAGCCATTTTGCTTCCCTGAACATTTTATTTGCCCTGCTTCGCCCTGCTCTGCTCCATCCGCCCTCACCCCACCCTGCCACACCCCCACCCTGCCACACCCCCTCCAACCCTGCCGCACCCCCTCCTGCCCTGCCGCGCCCCCTCCTGCCCTGCCGCGCCCCCTCCAACCCTGCCGCTCCCTGTCCTGCCCTGCTGCATCCCCTCCTGCCCTGCCGCGCCCCCTCCTGCCCTGCCGTGCCCCCTCCTGCCCTGCCGTGCCCCCTCCTGCCCTGCCGCGCCCCCTCCTGCCCTGCCGTGCCCCCTCCTGCCCTGCCGCGCCCCCTCCTGCCCTGCCGCGCCCCCTCCTGCCCTGCCGTGCCCCCTCCTGCCCTGCCGTGCCCCCTCCTGCCCTGCCGTGCCCCCTCCTGCCCTGCCGTGCCCCCTCCTGCCCTGCCGCGCCCCCTCCTGCCCTGCCGTGCCCCCTCCTGCCCTGCCGCGCCCCCTCCTGCCCTGCCGTGCCCCCTCCTGCCCTGCCGTGCCCCCTCCTGCCCTGCCCTACCTCCATACCCCTGCTCTGCTCCATTCCACCCTCACCCACCCTTGCCACAGCTTAAATGAAACAAGAAAACTAAACAGGAGGGCAGGTGGGGGAGGAGGGGGTGGAAACAAAACAACAAATGCAGAGGGGGGCGGAGCATAAGGGAGAGTAGCTGATAGCCTGAAAGAAGGGCCGTTGTTTTCCAGTCCTCCCTGTGTGTGGGATGCCCCTGGTGCTGCTAAAGGCAGCTTCCCCGGTGGCCGTGCAAAAGTGTAAACATCGGCGGGACTGTTAGCTCACGCTGGCGGCCAATGGCGAGGTACCTCTGCTGCCGGATAACATGCCACAGGAAGGGGAGGAGATCCCGGGAAGGGGAATGGATCCCAGGGAGGGGAGGAGATCCCGCCCAGAATCAGTAACAAGTAACAGAGATTGTTTCCAATCCTGTGAAAAGTCATGTGACTGTCTTGCCCCGGGTGATAGTCCATGTCCGTGACCGTTGACTCATTCCCGGTCTCAGCAGCATTCCTATTGGTCGAAAACATTGTCGACCCATTGATCACGGGAAGAAGCCTTCAGGTGAATTCACCCGAGGAAGGAGCAGTGCTCCGAAAGCTAGTGTTTGAAACAAACCTGTTGGACTTTAACCTGGTGTTGTAAGACTTCTTACTGTGCTCACCCCAGTCCAACGCAGGCATCTCCACATCATTGATCACGGGCAATGCCATGGGGGGATCTGCTCGTTTATGATTGGACAGCATTGTGGTCACTGTCCGCCATACGGTGTGTGACCTGAGTCTACGATACATCCTGCGACGTACTGACAGCAATGCCGCAGCGGCGGCTGTGCATGCATCTCAAATCCAGTGCATGCCTTCAGAAGGCAAAAAAGCACAAACAATCATTTCACACTGGCTCCTCTGACCTGGAACTGTGCATGCCCAGTGTGTAACCTTCCCTCGCTATTTTACTATAAACAATGCCACAAAAGGAAGGTGCAAGGTGTGGGACGATATGCGGCTCGTTAAAAAAGTGATTCAATCTTTGCTGCCTTTTAATGCCAATTTTATAAACAACCCTTTTTTTTTTACTCCTATTTCTTGATCTCTCGATCCTTAACTGTGCAGTTTGCTTACAAGGTTTATCCAGTGTGTTAGAACCAATGAGCGACAGGCAAAATTATGCTTAATTCACCGCACTTTAATGCGCAGCGTATGTGACACTGTTAATCTGTTACCTCAAATTGCTTCCACAATTTCAGGAGCAACGGCAGACCTCTAACCCTCCAATACTTCCTCTCTCGTGTTGCATCTCACAAATAACTCTGTTGAAGTGCAGACAGGTCTGGAGAGAGAGAGAGGGAGCGAGAGTCACTCGGGTGTTTTTCACAGGTCAAGTGAACAAAATATGAGCGTTTCACAGGCCCGGAATTTTGCCGTGACTGAAATTGTGCCACCAACGCTATTGTGACCAACATATTCTGATGCGGTGTGATTATTAAGCGGGTTTCTCGCACAATAGCTGTGTATTATACCGTTCCTATTTTGCCAGCACTGATCAATGGTAAATCATTTTTAGAAAGCTTGTTGATGGCTCTCAAGCAGACACGCTGACAGTATATTGACAATGCTGTCAGCATGTTGAACAGTTACATTGACGATCTGGTTTGAAGTAAAATAACGGCTGTAAGTGAAATTACAGTGGCAAAGACTGAGGCATAATGTGATGAATTTGTACTGTGCACGGTGGATTACTGTCGCAGCCCACTTACTGCTTAAGAAAATGTCAATCACTGCCTTATGAGAGGTTTTCAATTTAGAAGGTAATAGGAAAAGCGTTTGTTTAAATGGGAAATACACTAGAGTTTGAAGTTAATGGGCATTGTGGTCCTAACCTCCAATTTGGAGCAATACAATGTTTGCACCTTTTGAATAGTTCAGCTTCATGGACAACAAGTGACCCAAATAACCGTGGAAATGTTAAATAAAAGGGATAATCTGCTGGGAGTTTCAAAGGATGGGGCACGTTTTGAAATGAGTAACGGAGAGTTGTGCCATTTGAAGCGTTCCTCTTTCTGACTCATTACTCAACTTAGCTTCTTCCGTCCCTTGAGGCCTGTCAGACTGCGATGAGCTTGCGCCACCTTTTGCCACATTTGGTGCTTCGCCCCAGGAGAACCCCATCTCGCTCAGCTCGGCCGCTGCAGTTCTGCGCCAGGTTGCTTTTTGGCCTGCCTGCCTTTCCCTTCCCTATAAAAATAACATCAAGCATTCCTGACTTTGTAGCAAACTGCGCGGCTCTTTCACACGTTTGGTAATTTATTGAAACCTGGGCCCAAAATGCGATAGAATTTCGGAACAGATGTTGCTGGACTAAAATCTAACATTGGGGGCTTAAAGGTTCGGATGAGAGGGGAAAGCAGCCTGAAGTAGCCACAGGGTATATTAAAGCATCCTTTTCACATTTTAAACTCATAGATCCATTAGTAGAAAATATTCAGTTCCTAAATCCACCGCGTCATGTTTTCACGGTGGCTCCTGGGGTGAAAGCTCTTTCTTGCTATTGGGGTAAGCCTGGTGCTCTCCATTTGCAGGCATCTCCTGAGCTCTCAATGGGAAATGGGTGGGCCCACTTCACTCATTCCATGGCCACTGTGTCCAGATGCTGAACTCTCAACGTGGGCAGCACGGTAGCATCGTGGTTAGCACAGTTGCTTCACAGCTCCCGGGTCCCAGGTTCGATCTGCGGCTGGGTCACTGTCTGTGCGGAGTCTGCACGTTCTCCCCGTGTCTGCGTGGGTTTCCTCCGGGTGCTCCGGTTTCCTCCCACAGTGCAAAGATGTGCAGGTTGGGTGGATTGGCCATGCTAAAATTGTCCTTGGTGTCCAAAAAATGTTAAGTGGGAGTTACTGGGTTTCATAGAATTTACAGTGCGGAAGGAGGCCATTCGGCCCATCGAGTCTGCACCGGCTCTTGGAAAGAGCATCCTACCCAATGTCAACACCTCCACCCTATCCCCATAACCCAGTAACCCCACCCAACACCAAGGGAAATTTTGGACACTAAGGGCAATTTATCATGGCCAATCCACCTAACCTGCACATCTTTGGACTGTGGGAGGAAACCGGAGTACCCGGAGGAAACCCTCGCGCACACGGGGAGGATGTGCAGACTCCACACAGACAGTGACCCAAGCCGGAATCGAACCTGGGACCCTGGAGCTGTGAAGCGATTGTGCTATCCACAATGCTACCGTGCGGGGACAGGGCAGATACGTGGGCTTCAGTAGGGTGCTCTTTGCAAGGGCTGGTGCAGACCCGATGGGCTGAATGGCCTCCTTCTGCACTGTAAATTCTATGATCTGTGCCTCCCACCGTATGGCCGTAGTTTGAGCTACTTTAGTGAGTTCTCTTCTGTGGAGTGTGGTAAGACATCTACAACAAGGTCTTGCAAATGTTAATACAGAATCGTACGGCACAGAAGGAGTCATTTGGCCCGTGACCATATGGACTATGATCTGCACCTGGCTGGTTTCTGTCCTGATCAAGACTTTGAACCCTTTGAGACTCTTCTCAATTCTAGCTTGGTCGTGCTTACTGCGTTTTATTTCTGTTCAGAGTGCCGTGACAGTCAGTAATAATTAAGCATTCGGACAGATGAAATGAAAAAATGAAATGAAATGAAAATTAAAATCGCTTATTGTCGCGAATAGGCTTCAAATGAAGTTACTGTGAAAAGCCCCTAGTCGCCACATTCCAGCGCCTGTTCGGGGAGACTGGAACGGGAATTGAAACGTGCTACTGGCCTGCCTTGGTCTGCTTTCAAAACCAGCGATTCAGCCCTGTGCTAAACCAGCCCCTTGTTAGAGGGGATTAGATTAGAGAACAGCACAAAGTTAGGTGTAGCGGAAGTCACGGGCTGCAATGATTGGAGCGGGAACCTCTTTGCTTTACTGTGTCGCAAATTAGTGGCACTCGTTTTGCTTTTCTTTCACTTGTTTGCCTCGATCCTTTGGCAGGACCAACTACTGCCCCTGCTCAGTGATCACAGTTTTCAAACTTGAAAATCTCCATGCAACATATTCAAGTTTCCCGTTCAGCAGGTTCATTTATATTGGAACCCACTCGTGCCTAAGGGTCAGACTCAGTTCCAAACATTCGTGGTCACTACGTTAAAACTGAATCACATGCCCCTACTGTCCAAATAAAACAGCTACGTGAAGAGAAATCCGTCAGTAGCAGTGTTACACGGGGCAGAGTTCAAACCAGTTCTGTTCAACCCTTTCCTTCCATAAGGTTTGCCGAACAAACTTCACAGAAGATGGTCAGAGAGTCTGAGTCACTAAGGGCGGTATTCTCCGGCCGCGTTCGCCCAGTGACTGGAAAATCCCGCCCGAGGTTAATGGATTTCTCCATTGTCTGCGTCTCGCCTTTGGCCATCTTGCGGCGATCAGGGGGGAAGAATCCATCCAGAAGGGGGCTTGTCAGCCCATCCAAGTCAGTGCTAGATCTTGGCGAAGCAATCTGGTCGCTTTATTCCCCATAGCCCTGGAGGTTTGTTTCCTTCATGCACCCATCCAAGGTCCTTTTGAAATTATTGATTGACTTTGCTTCCACCAGCCTCGTGGGCAGTGAGTTCCAGGTCATGAATGTTCTTCCTTGCATTCATTCCCCCCACACATCGCTCGCCTGACCTTTCGCACTGTGTCTTCGTGGTATTAGCTCATCGGAGCAGTTTTTCTTCATCTACAACACTCAAACATATCCTGTTTTTGTAGACCTCTTCTCAAACCTTCCCTCAATCTCTTTTGCTCTAAGGATAGGTGAATTGGCCATGCTAAATTGCCCTTAGTGTCCAAAATTGCCCTTAGTGTTGGGTGGGGTTACTGGGTTATGGGAATAGGGTGGAGGTGTGGGCTTGGATAGGGTGCTCTTTCCAAGAGCTGGTGCAGACTCGATGGGCCAAATGGTCTCCTTCTGCACTGTAACTTCTATGATAACAACCGCGCGCTCCTCCACCGAACCTTGCAGCTAAAATCCCTCATCCCGGAGACTATTCTGGTAAATCTTCCCCTGCACCCTCTCAAGGACCCTTTATCCTCCGTAAACTCACCAGCGTTTAACGCCCTCCCCTAATTGCCCTTTCGAGGGTGATGGTGAGCCACCTTCTTGAATACAGCTGTGGGACATTTCCGAGGGAAGTGTAAGAGTCAGCCATGTTTTTGTGGATCTGCAGTCACCTGTCAGGCTGAACATAGGAACATTTGCCTCAGCTGCCGGACAACCGGCTCTCCGAGACGGCTCGTCCAACCAATATGCTCAGAAACCGACCTGTCTGCCGTGTCACCTGAGCTTCCCCCTGAACAGCCATGATCTTATCTAATGGTGGAGTTGGCTCGAAGGGCTGAGGACGCAGCAGATTTCCTTCCCTCAAGGACATTAGTCAGTCAAATGAGATTTTACGACGAAGTGGTAGTTTCATGATTGCCATTGCTGACAGGTTGGGCAGGATTTTCCATACAATTGTTTTGCGGAGGTGGCCCGCTAATGATCAGCAGGGCTTCCCGTTGAACCTCGCTGACAGGAAACTTGCGACTGGGGTGCGCAGTCAGGGCAGGAGGATCCCGCCAAAGTCAACGGCCAGAAAATTCTGGTCAATATTTTTAGTTCAGATTTATTTATTGAATTCGATTTAAATTCGCCATGTTGGGATTCAAACTCATCGGTCTATGTGTCCGGATGGCTCATCCAGTAATGCAGACTTGATGGGCCGAATGGCCTCCTTCTGCACTGTAAATTCTATGTAAACTATGTAACCACCACTTCCCATACGGAGAGGCAGTGGCTTGGTGGTATTGCCGCTGTGAGTAATTCAGAGACCCAGAGCCATTCTCTGGGGACCCCGGGGTCGAATGCCACCACGGCAGGTGATGAAATTCGAATTCAATAAAATAAAAGTCTAAAGGTGACCATGAAACCCAAACAAAAAACCATCTGGTTCACTAATGTTCTTCAGGGAGGGAATCTGCCGTCCTTACCTGGTCTGGCCTACATGTGACTCCAGCCTCTTAAATGCCCTCAGGAATGGGCAATAAATGCTGACCTAGCCGGCGACACCCACATTGCGTGAACAAATGGAAAAATGTATTTCATTGGCTGCAAAGCACTTTGGGACATCCCATCATGATGGAAGGTGCTATGTAAGTGATTCTTTTTTCCCCCCTCACCCCGTCCCTTGCCCCCCCCCCTCCCCCTTTTGTTTGTCAATTCGCTGCATGTTTGCAGCTGCTGTGTTTTGAATGGAGTTGCGTTCACAGCTGAGCAGTAATAGCAGGAAGCTCACACAACGGGAACAAGTAGACCAGGTGTTTGCTTAAGGGTTAGTTCCAATCAGTACGGGTTAATCTGATTAGCTGATTTGCTGTTTCTAATCGTGGCTGCTGACGATCGGCAAATTGGCGGGATTTTTATTTTAAAATGTTTTTTTCCCCCAACTCCACTGAACTGAAATCAGCCATATCTACCTGAGGGAGAAAGGGCAAAACAAAGATATCGATGCAGTCATTTCTGGAACACCACAAAACATTAGCGTCTGACAAGTCTTGCGGTGTAAGAGAAAAATAAATTTCGAACAGCGATTTAGATGAAAATAGTCAATTCTATTATTTTTTTAAACCACAGCACAGTGGAATATAGTCAACCAGTTAATGATCAAGTATTGATTCAATATATATTTGTGTAAAATGCCAAGATGTCTTTGATTTAGTGAAAGTAGACGAGAGTGACATTACGTAGTTACATGATTTGAATTATTGTCCCATTTGAATTGAGAAGAGGAACTGAAGCAGGGTGTTTTATTAAGAGTGCTCAATTTGCACTCCTGGATAACTTGCTATGAATTAGCAGGGGGAGATTACATGGGCAGGCTTCTTGGGGTTAGGAGACTTGATCAGGCCGTCGAGCCTACGGCAACCCTGCTTCTGCTGCCTTGTTGTGCTCAGGAACAGGCACTTTCTGCCCCAGTGTGTGGAGGAAACAGTCAAGGAGGCTTACCTCTTTGGACATTTCGATACGAATCTCTTGCCAGCGGATCCTCCAATTAATGGCATCTATTTCCAACTCTGCTGGCTCAAAAAGGGATTGACTTCCCTTTGCTACTGAGGACAGTTTGTGCATTTGATGTCCAGACAAGGCATTGTGTAGAGCTCAGGCATTGCATGTTATGCCATAGAGACGGCGGGCTGTGCGAGATTGGCTTTTAATGGGTTTGAAATGGGGCCTTTGACAGGACTGAAAACCAGAGTACTGCCTCTTTAACAAAGCAGCCCTGGGAAAGGTATTGGGGAGGGAGGGGGGGGGGGGGGGGGGGGGGGGGGGGGGGGGGGGGGGGGGAGGGGTGGCTGCTCAAATTGCGAGTGGTCCTGCTGTGTACAGGGTACGAGTCATGATGCGAGTGAGTGTGTAATTGCTGATGGATAAGCTGTTTCAGAGCTGGGACAGGAGAACGAGGAATTTCTTTGCTTACCTATTCAGCAATTGAAACAGTTGCGCGGGCCGCTCTTTTATTGGTGGGAGCGCTCGAGTCCCTTTCCCTGTCGAATTGCACGAGCCCGGCTTTCTGAATCCCAAATTAAACCTCATTAAGTCCGACTGAACCGGAATGACAATAAGTTGAAACCCAGCAATTGGATCACCTCTTCGTGAGTGAAGGTTTCGTAAAATCAATTTTCTGAGTCGTGGACAGTTTCAGCTTTGAAAAGGAAGCAGAGCGCTTCCCTGTGGGGAAACGTTTGCTCCCGAAACGTTCTGGCAAATTGGACTTTCTTTTACAATTTTGGTGGTGGGTGGCGTTGGGAGTCGGAAGCCTGACCTTCCAGCTGTGGCAGTGCTCATGAAGCATCTTGCTGTCTATCCCTTTATAGAGTCCGTGTTGGTTGAAGGTTGCTGTTGTGTTTACCTGCCCTGTTTTATTCAGACCGGAATGGGTTGTTGGTGTAAATGTACACACCCTGAGGCCAATCACCAGGGCGGGTGGGTGGGGGGGGGGGGGGGGGGGGGGGCTTTTAACTTTCAGGGCGACAGAAACCAGCTCGAAATGGCTGCCATTTCCTTTGAGTGCCAACGGAATGCCAGGCGTGCTGCGTTGGGAAAATGGTAGATTACTTTGCGTCCACACACTGGCACGTCTTCCCTTGGCATTGCCCCATGTGCTGTTGTCAGAAGGTTCATGAAAGGGCGGCGCAGTGGTTAGCACTGCTGCCTCACGGCGCCGAGGTCCCAGGTTCGCTCCCAGCTGTGGGTCACTGTCCGTGTGGAGTTTGCACATTCTCCCCGTGTTTGCGTGGGTTTCGCCACCACAGCCCAAAAAGATGTGCAGGCTAGGTGGATTGGCCGTGCTAAATGGCCCCTTAATTGCTAAAAATGAATTGGGTACTCTAAATTAAAAGAAAAATAAGGACTGGTGGAAGGTAGTGTGTTTTTGTTCTGAGTTTGGTTGCCCTCTGGGCTGGGGGTACAATGGTGAGGTTCCACTTCCTGCTGAGGTTGGGCAAGTCATTCGGATTTTTGAGTGAAATGGTCGCCTTTCTTCGTTTTCCCCTGAAGCATGGCAGAAAAAGTTGGAATATTGAGATTACGACCAGCAGACGTGAAAATGTGGTGGGCAGACGTCCATACTAGACATTATCTTTTTCATACAGTATTTGAAAATTGCCAGTGCTGTGGACAGTAATTCTGAGGCTGCAGATATTCTGACTCCGGCATTCTCTGTTCCTGGAGAGTTTCTTTGTACCTTCCAAATGGCAGGGTGGGTTTCCTGGTACTTGGTTTTAAACATGTTGCCCAGAAATCACCCTGGGGCCTGGCAGAGAAGGGTGTTACACAAGAAATGCATCAGAAGAGTTTTTCCAATTCGGGACGCATGGATATGCTCATTGATCTTTGATGACGAGATTATTGTGTTGTCACGCTAAACAAAGGTTATGTTTGAATGTTTATGCGAGCTATCGAGAAATGTTTGAGAAATTGAATACTTTCAGCTGACACTGACACAGGGGAACTTGATTTAGAATGCCCACGGTGCAGAAGGAGGCCATTCGGCCCATCGGGTCTGCACGGACCCTCAAAAAGAGCGCCCAATCTAGGCTCACTCCCCTGCCCTATCCCTATAATTCCGTAACCCTACCTAACCTTGGATGCTAAGGGGCAATTTAGCACGGCCAATCCGCCTAACTTGCACATCTTTGGAATGTGGGAGGAAACCGGAGCACACTCACACAGACACAGGGAGAACATGCAAACTGCACACAGACAGTGACCCGAGGTTAGGACTGAACCTGGGTCCCTGGCTCTGTGAGGCAGCAGTGCTAATCACTGAGCCATCCTGCTGCCCATCTAATGTTCTGTACATGATTTTTTTATAAGTACTATAATATCATTTTCACATATTTATCATTGACTTTGTGTTACACACATAAGGAATGTAACAGTTCAAATCGGAGGCTCACTACCTTTAAGTGCTGCTAGCGGTGGCCAGTAAATGCCATGCTATGCCCCGCCACACACATCAGTAGAAAAACAATGTCCACATTATGACCCAGTCCAGGTTAGTCTTTGAATATGTATCTGATGAGATATTCAAAACTAAAAAGTGTTTTGATGAGTAAATAGGGCAAAACTGTTCCCCTGGCAAGGGGTTCAGTAACCAGAGGACACAGATTTAAGTCACTTGGCGAAAGAAGCAGAGCACGGGTTGCTATGATCTGGAATGCACAGCCTGCAAGGGTGGTGGAAGCAGATTCAATAGTAAGCTTTAAAAGATTGAACGCTAACGCTTACAGGAAAAGAGCAATGGAGTGGGACTAATTAGATAGGTCCTTCAAAGAGCTGGCACAGGCTCGATGGGCTGAATGGTCTCCTTTTGCGCTGGCCATATGGAGTACTTGACCTGCTGTGAAGCTTCCCTTGCCTTTAACCTGGATCATTGCTGTACTCTGTCATGCAATCGGTTTAAGAGTAACCTGCGTCTTGAACCGCGACTGCAATTCCGGGTTTGGGAATGTTGTTGATGTTCGTGGGGAGATCCAGAAGAACAACGACCCGGAATCTGCTAAGGCAGCGATATCCGCAGAAACGGGAAACTACGCCCCGGGAGGTGGCAATTCATTGCCTCAGGGGGCTCCACCAGGGATAGATCCTCTGCATTCCGTCACGGCCACCCACGTTCTTAATCCCCAGAAATATACTTCATTCAGAAAATTGATTTTACGAAACCTTCACAAAGAATTTCAACCCGGAAATTACAGAAAGTGCCATAAAACTCTTGCGTCCCGCTATACGTTTGTAATTCTCTTCATATTTTCAATAGATATTCCACATCAGGCTTTTAGCCTGAGGGCAAAACATTTCAAACTGAAAAGTTATAACAAGTGCAATAGAATTTAACTTTTCTTTATACAGCCATAGATTTTCCAGCCTCTCAGTGTCCTTTGAAAGGCCTTATGCAACACATTATCCTCATTGCGTCTCTGTGGTAGCTGCCTCAAACTTTCACGCATCCCTCAGCGTGCAGTCCTGGAACTTTGAATGTGCCAGTCTACAACATTTGGTCGAGGACAACTCTTTGCTCTGAAAGACCAGTACGGTTCAGGCAGACCAAAGAACATCTTTCACCGAGTTACTGATCTTCCAGCCGCAATTGATGCTTATCTCGGTGTGCGTTCCCTGGGAACAGAGTCCAGCATCACAGATCTGCTCGTAATGAACCTAGGAAAAGAAACACTGCATCTCTCTCCGGCCCTTCATTGTGAAGACACGTTCCAGAAGGAGGTGAACCATGGTCTCTTCCCCATCACAGCCCCCTCGAAGGCAATGTGTTAAGGGGGTGAGGACTCCGGGCGTGTAGGAAAGATTTGACGGGGAGAGCCTTTCTCACCACCAATCACGTTAGTGCTTGTTTGAAAATTCTGGGCAGCACAGTAGCACAAGTGGATAGCACTGTGGCTTCACAGCGCCTGGGTCCCAGGTTCGATTCCCCGCTGGGTCACTGTCTGTGCTGAGTCTGCACGTCCTCCCCGTGTGTGCGTGGGTTTCCGCCGGGTGCTCCGGTTTCCTCCCACAGTCCAAAGACGTGCAGGTTAGGTGGATTAGCCATGATAAATTGCCCTTAGTGACCAAAAAGGTTAGGAGGGATTGTTGGGTTACGGGGATAGGGTGGAAGCGAGGGCTTAAAATGGGTCGATGCAGACTCGATGGGCCAAATGGCCTCCTTCTGCACTGTATGTTCTATGTTCTATTTAAGAAAATTCATTAGATCCCAAAAAATCTAAATCTATGTTCTGGTGATGAGGTGTTCTGCCAAATGACTTTGACAGGCTGCTCATGGAACCCTCCAACAGGATCCACCATCTCCTTTTCCAACAGGGCCTCTGGGACTTTACATGCCGACCACCACTGCCTGACGGACTTGTGATCCAAGGTGTTTTTTGTGAATGAACTTTTCCATGCAGAGGTGGAACTGCGTGGAGCATTCTGCGGCAATGTGACCAGACCCATCCGTTGCAACATCGGGGACAGGTAGAATCTCAGCATGCGGTGGGTGCGTACCTAGGGTCTACGCACGGCTTGTTCCAACTACACACAAACGGTAGTCAGCAAGATGACGTCATTGGGCACATTCCCCCCACCTTTATCTAGAGGGTAGTACGCCATGACCCTGTGAACAGGGTCCATTTTCAACCTCCAGTTAAAGGCAGGGCGATGCCTCGGGTGATCGCAGGGCCACCCACGTTGGATCGGCTTCAAGCAGCAGGGCTTTTAACGGGGTGGGGGGGGCATCACATTGCCCTTTTTGGTGGCTTGTGCTCTTTTGTTGTATCACATGTTTCGGTGGCTGTGCGTCTGTTGCGCTCCAGTTTGAGACGCCCGGCCTTGATAAAGAATGCTTTTTGTTTCTTATTTAATGCTAATTGCCATGCTGCCTACGGCTTTGTGCAGGACAAGCCCACTTCTGACACAACACATGCACAAGGACAATCTAAACATGGCAGTGAGCAATCCCCAGCAAATTAGAGGTGTAAGTGTTATGTTTGTGTAGGTGAGGAGAGGTTATGGCCTGCCTGTTCTCATGAATTCATGACAGGCCTGTGTGCCCCGCACTGGGTGATAAGGAAGATTTGTGAGCAAGATTTGCAATTCTCTTTACTTCAACATTATAAATCAAATTTAGCTGCTAAATAACACTTGGCCTTTTTTCATTTTGTTTTGCAAACATGGCCTGCTGGTCTGGGATTGGAACCATAAAATGTGGTTAGCTTCAGTTTGGAATTCCTGGCCTCTGGATTTCTCTGGAAAGCTAAGTGGCCGTTTTTCGCTGTCTTTGCCGCACAGTGTCCCTGTGCCTTCTGAGGCAGGCAATTATGTGACCTCTGACTCCTTCTTGCTTTCCCTCCAGATAGTTCCAGCAATCGGCCCCCACCCCATTAGATTAAGGTTTCTCATTGGCCCTGTTTGACAGAGGTTTTCATGTTTCATTTGTTTGAACCATGAGGCAGGGGTTAAAGGTCGACTCTATTGTGCAGCTCATACTTCATGCAAGATATGGCAAATGCATTTTGTTGTACTGTGCAGTGGTATTTTTCTTTAAATATATATATGTGTATATATATACTCCTTATGTTTTAAGTTCACACTCTCCCCTCACCATCACAATTTAGGAGTGGGCCACTGAAACTTCTTACTGCTCCCCCGCTCCAACCTTCTTTGCGAGGAACTTTCAACCTCCTTTGTGATCTCTCTGATTCACTGGGCAACAGAGGGATCAGATGGTCCGTGAAGTGGAGACGGCCGAGGCTCTGGAAGCAGATTGTCTGTCCACGTTTTTTCTTTCTTTATGGTTGCTTTTTTGCCGAGAGCATTCTGATGTGCCAACTCCTTCCCCCCCCCCCTCCCCCCTCTCCCAAACGAGAATCAGGGAATGGTTACCCTTGGTATCGGTGTAAAGTTTGCAGCCTAGGTTAAACGTGCTGTGTGGAAAATGAACAGGCTCACAATGGGAGCCAGCGAGACTCCTGAGCTGACTGCATAATGAGGGGGGGGGGGGGGGGGGGGGAGTTGGGGAGGGGGGTGGGGGGAGAGTGTGTGAGACATAGAACCATTTATTATCTAGAAGGAGCAGCTTTAGTAATTCATAGCCTGTTAAACTGAACAATTTAAGGAGTATTATCCAATACACCTATAGATTAATGTTGAATTTATTATCCTTTCCACGACTTCGGCTACAATCTTGTTGGTTGGGGGCGGTTGGTTTTCCTCCTGCTCTTTGTCATTTGATGGACGACAGCCTTGTGCGCGGGGAGGTAGATTCATTTAAATCTTAACGGAATCCCTTCTGTTTCTTGGGACAATTCCGCCCCCTTGCCACAGAGGCACGGGATACCAGAACTGGCACAATGGACAGGAATGCAGCAGGGGCCGAGGAGGGTGCCTGTTTACGCTGCTCTAGGTCGCACACAGCTCCAGGGTTGTGCCAGTGAATAGGTTTACAGTGCAAGGCTTTGTTTACGTACACTTTTGGCTCAGGAATCTTTCCATCAGTGTATGAGGGTCTTCCTTCCCCCCCCCCCCCCCCCCCCCCACCCTGCCCCATTTGGATTCAGCTGCACCTCGTCTTGTCTGCCTCAATCCTCGGGGAGGTTTTTGCTTTTGTTGTTCTGGCTGCAGAATGTTCAATTATCGCAAAGGACTGAAGTTTACAGAAACAATAAGGCGAGAAATGCAAAGAGGATTGGTGATTTGTTTTTAAAACTCTAATGAAATCCTTCATTCTGGTCGGCAGGGTTTGTGGGGTAGAGACGAGAGTATCAAAAGCAATGTCTGGGGGACCCCGAGAGGGTTAAGCAACCATCTTTTGTACCCGTTCCTTTGCCATGCTGACAGGGGTGGAGAAGCACGGTGGTTAGCACCGTTGCTTCATAGCGCAAGGGTCCCAGGCTCGATTCCCGGCTTGGGTCACTGTCTGTGCGGAGTCTGCACGTTCTCCTCGTGTCTGCGTTGGGTTTCCTCCGGGCGCTCCGGGTTCCTCCCACAAGTCCAAAGATGTGCTGTTAGGTAATTTGGACATTCTGATTTCTCCCTCTGTGTACCCGAACAGGCGCCGGAATGTGGTGACTAGGGTTTTTTCCACAGTAACAGTTATCCGTGTTGCACTTTTTTTTGGGGAGGGGGGGGGGGGCGCTTTGAGGAGCAGTCTGCCGCTGAGTGGACCCTGTGGCCCATGAGGGAACATTTCGGGAAGCATTCAGTGTGAACCGCGCAGGAGAGCTGTCTGTCAGCAACACTGTGGCACAGACCCCTGCAGAAGCCATCCTTCATTACACAGCGCGAGTGACTACTACTGTCTGGAGATTGATATCATATTAAAGGGAATGTGAAGTGATTAAGTAGGACCCAACTCTTTGTGTTGGTGCCTGTGTGTGTATGTGTACAGACACGTGAGAACAAGCACGCACGCACACTCCAACCATGTGTGGCCCAAGAGGTTTCAGTCTGCTCAGGATTACTGACACATTTGAAGAGGAACAATGGAAATGATACTGTGTTATTGGGCAATAGACAACTCTCTAGCCCCCTGCCCCCAGCCAGCTCCTCTTTTGTCTGTCACTGGCTCTCACAAAGGATAGCCGACCAGCTGTGGTCCGTTTTACAGCTCCGGCCCAAAGGAGGTTTATTAAAGAGAATTTCCAATCCTGAAGTGTTTAATGATTAAATTAACCTTTAACCTCCACCCCCTCCGCCTTCAAAAATGCTTTTTCTATTCCGTGGTGGCCAGAGCAGCAGTGGGCCCGGCAGGCGATTGTGTGTTGTCACAGATCTGTCAATCAGTAACAGGCAGTGCAGTCCGAGCGGGAATGCTTTCCCGTTGAAAAAGAAAATGTCTTTTTTTTGTTCCTTCCCCTTTCTTGCCCGAGGGAAAAGGAGGGTGCAGCGCACTCGATGGCAGGCAAGGCAGAGCTCAGGAGCTGTGTCCATTAGTGTGAGCAGGAGCGAAGCACGGGAGGGAGGGAATGGGAGAGATAGTTAATCAATAACTGCAAGGTCAGGCAGACGGTGTCAGTTTTAATGCACCCTGCTAGAAATCAGCGGTGGTGGATTTGTACAGCATGTGACAGTTTAAAGAAACAGATCTGTGCTGTTTGTGAAGGGGGAGGAGGTCTTGCTGCTTCAGCAGTGAAGAGAGTCACCTGGTGGTGGAGGAAGACATGCAGCGGAAACCCTATCTTCACATCCGTCCTGGATGTTATTGAAGCTACCAGGGGCTGGTTTAGCACAGTGGGCTAAACAGCTGCCTTGTAATGCAGAACAAGGCCAGCAGCGCGGGTTCAATTCCCGTACCAGCCTCCCCGAACAGGCGCCGGAATGTGGCGACTAGGGGCTTTTCACAGTAACTTCATTGAAGCCTACTTGTGATTATTATTATTACATGCCATTTAATCAGACATCTGTTTTTTCATTCCCTGTCGCTGTATCGGCAAGATTTTAAATTTATTGACTTGAGGACGATTGCTTTGACATTTCCAAAGGCTTTTATCCATTTCTAACTGCTTACACATTCAGTGTCGAGCCGTGCCTCTCTGTTTTGAGGTTTCCACTCTTTCCGCAGTTCCCCCCCCCCCTCCATCACCACCAAGCCAAACCCCCACCAGGCCCTCTTAACAAGGCTGCTGGCAGTCCCCCCCCCCCCCCCCCTCCTCCATCACCACCAAGCCAAACCCCCACCAGGCCCTCTTAACAAGGCTGCTGGCAGTTCCCCCCCCCCCCCCCCCATCACCACCAAGCCAAACCCCCACCAGGCCCTCTTAACAAGGCTGCTGGCAGTTCCCCCCCCCCCCCCCCCCCCCCCCCCATCACCACCAAGCCAAACCCCCACCAGGCCCTCTTAACAAGGCTGCTGGCAGTCTCCCCCCCCCCCCCCCCCCCCTCCATCACCACCAAGCCAAACCCCCACCAGGCCCTCTTAACAAGGCTGCTGGCAGGTCTCCCCCCCCCCATCACCACCAAGGCAAACCCCCACCAGGCCCTCTTAGCAAGGCTGCTGGCAGTGTCCCCCCCCCCCCCCCCCCCTCTCCATCACCACCAAGCCAAACCCCCACCAGGCCCTCTTAACAAGGCTGCTGAACTCTGCCATTGACTTTCAGCTGGAGAATCCGTCCACCTCACAGTCGGGCAGGTACTGGAGAGAGATGGCAGGACATGCGCACGGGGCAGGCAGCGTTCCCTGGGCCCACGTCCCCCCCGTCACACCATCATGAAATGTTTGTGGCAGAAGAGGGGAGGCCATTCTGCCCGTCTCGTCTGTACCGCCTCTCTGCTGGATCAACCTACCTGAACCCACTCCCCTGCCTTTTCCCGCTAACCCTTCAGTTTGTTTAGTTTGTAGATATTTACCCAGTTCCCTTTGGAATGCCTCGAGTGAATCAGCCTGCATTACAATCTCAGGCAGTGCACTCTTCACCTTAAGCACTTGCTGAATGAAAAGGTTTTCCCTCCTGTTGCCATTCATCTTCAATCTGCATTCCCTGGTCCATGACCCCATCACCGATAGGAACTGGTGGGGTGCGTCTTGTGGAACCATTCGGGATATCCGCACTGGGAAAAGGGGGTTCCTCCCTCTTTACTCCCCCTTACCACCTGCAGTTTGAGGGCATGCATGGGGGACTTGCTGAGAACCTCGCCAAGCTTGTGCGCCCAAATAGTACGGCGCAGCAAAGAGTTACACCCGCCTCTGTGCCAACTTCGACCAGTCCCAGGGAGCAATTGGAATTTCAAAGATGCCTCTTTGTGTTTCCTCAAATAATTCCCATGAGGAGAAAAATAAACCCCAATAAGCTCGGTTCGAGAAGGAAGCTGCCAGGTGAAGTGGGCCGACTCTGGCAGCGGGTCGGCCCTGTTCCTACTCGCCATGTTACTGGACAGTAAAGGACCGGGAAGATCCCATGTTTGCAATGGACAGGAAATGGACTTGGCTGAGGTGCCAGAGGGCGATTGGTGTTCCTGGAGCAGTGCTCAGCGGGCGACAGCACCTGAAAGACAGGTGAGAATGTGTTGGTGGCCAACGTGGAGCCAGGACCTTGTAGGCTTGGTGGTAGCTGAGGTTTGAGGGAGCGTCATCAACAAATAGTATTTTAGCAACAGAAGATTGAGCAGAAAAATGGTGAAATTAATAGATGTGCCACACGAGATTTATTATCATCGAGCTTAGGCTGAGATAAATGTGCCCACGATGATTGATCAGATTCCGTGGTGGTAATATATGGCACTTGTTGATTTTCTCATTAATAACAAATGCCAGCGAGGGTGATTTACTGCAACTTCGATAGTTGCCGTGTGCTTCTCAACCTGGATGTGTCCAGTGAGATAATTAACTGCATTTTATTTTGCTGCCAATTTTCCACACTCCTTAATTCCGTGAAGGCCTAGACTGCTTGCCTGTTCACAACAGTAGCACCACGGGCCTTTAATCCCTCGTGAAAATAGCTATGGTTCAAGTCTGAACCTTGACTCCAGAGATTTAGCATAGTGTCCCACTACTATGCACCACAATGAGGTCTGATTCTTCCCCACATGCACACAAGTATCCACTCTCTCTCTCTCTTAACTCTCACTCTCATTCACTACACATATACAGGCACTCAGTTTTAAAAAAAAATGAAATTTAGTGTACCTAATTCAATTTTTCTAATTAAGGGGCAATTTAGCGTGGCCAATCCACCTACTCTGCACATCTTTGGGTTATGGGGGTGAAACCCACGCAGACACGGGGAGAATGTGCAAACTCCACACAGACAGTGACCCAGGGCCGGGATCGAACCTGGGACCTCGGCGCCGTGAGGCAGCAGTGCTAACCACTGCACCACCGTGCTGCCCTACACTCTCACACATAACATTCACAATCTCCTACTCTCCCTGGACTGATATGGTAAGAAGTCTTACAACACCAGGTTAATATAATGGACTGATATGAGGAGAGGTTTCTTCACCCAGAGAGTGGGGAGCCTGTGAAATTCGCGGCCACTGAAAGTAATTGAGGCCAAAACAGTGTACGTTTTCAAGAAGGAGTTGTGTATAGTACTTGGGGATATGGGGGTGAAGGTGGCAACAGGCTGTTGAGTTGCATGATCAGCCGTGATTATAATGAATGGTGGACCAGGCTCGAAGGGCTGAATGGCCTCCTCCTGCTCCTGTTTTCTATGCTTTGTTTTTTTTAAAATTTAGAGCACCCAATTGAAAGACTGTTGATGCACTGTCTTGGAAATAAATGATCTTTGTAGTTTGTGTGGATGGCTACCTTGTGTTGTACCATTACCAAACGGCGGCAGGAACTTGTTCTGTCAATATAAACCTGGATTTATCCTGGCCTGTAAGTCTCTGCATCATCGGCAGTGTTGGGGCTGGTACCCAGATTATCCACCAAGCCATTGGTAGTAGAGCTTTTGTAAATTGCAGTTTCAATGTCGACTGAGCTGTGAGAATTGGTGAAAGTTTCACGGGACTGTGACTTGCCATTTAGTGCCCCAGTGAAATCTCTCTGGGCTTCCAGCATATATGAGGGTTAAATTTGTGATGCTCCTGTTCTTTGGTCTATCTCTCAATCTCACTGTCGTCATCAAATAACAGGATTTCAGCATAGTTATGTTGATACTGACTCCACAACAGAAAAAAATAATAATTTCCACGTTTCTTCAAGTGTTTACATAATCCCTCTTAAATGTCACAATCACTTTGTCTTCTGGTCACACATTCCATGCTCAAATACCCCTTTGTGTGAACATTTATTATCTGCTCCCTTTTACACATCTAGCGCTCATGCTAATGTATATCAATGAAAATAATCCCTTGCTCTTTACGAGAGAGAGAGAGAGAGAGAGAGTCTTGAAACCGTATCCCACATTTTTCCCATATTCCTCTCTTACTTTTCTCTCGGAGCTGCACTCCCTCATCTGTGGATGTCATTATCATGCACCTCTGACTAGCTCTGTCGATTGCCTAATATGTGTGTCGCTGGGGGTCGGTGCATTAATTAATAGAAAAGCCCACTTCTTCCTTCTGTCTCGCTATAGATCACAGAATTGCCGATAAATTAACGGAAAAAACAATACATCGCCCTGGTAACCGATGGAAGAATCCTACTACTTGTATGTTCTGTCTTGCACCAAGAGTATGGCCCAAGGGAGAATTGATTCATTTTTGCCGAAGATGTGGATCCAAAATTTTAAAGTATCCGTTAACATAGGAAGATTGGGCGAAATGACTTGTTTTATTTAGATTGTTGCTGATTTTTTTTTTAAGAACTTGTGGATTACCGGAGCTGCTGTGTTGCAATTTGTAACAGCTGCCAAAATGTAGGCAGAGTTTTCAGAGCAGGTTGTTGGGCCAGAAGCCCCCTTCCGTGAGATGGAAGCTCTTAATAAGAAGATTTTCTTTTAGCTTTTTGGTCGCAGGGAATCGACTAGGCAGGGAAAATCCTTGGGAAGAGCTTCATAACTGTGATAAAGTTGAGTTAAGACAATGGGGTGGAGGTATGTACTCTATTGAGTGCCTTGTCACTTCTTGACGACTGCCTGTGATTAGAGAACCCAATGCAATTAGTGTCAGGAACCTGGCTGTGCAGCAAATTAGGCAAATGTGCTCATGGAGTGCGGTGTTACTTCTGTGGCAGGGTCCGTGGTCAGAACCAAACCGTTCTATCTCCTAAGATCTTCTGTGAATCCAAGATATATTTAAAGCTGGAGTTACCCTATGAACTTCAGAGTTAATCCCCACTTTGCAGATGTTCATGGTAATGTTTTAGTCATCCTTGGTGAGATGAGCGGGTTCTCATATGACTCTGAAGTGTATTTCTGTCTCCTAATAATCCCTATTCAGTGTTGTCACTTGACTGATTTAGCAATAGGTTACAGAAAGAACGTTGTGCTTCAGCCAATTTGCTTTTAATCATGTGCCGCTATGCTTGTGTTGCTCTTCGCTTATCACCCCAATAGGTCTCTGGTTCCCACATCCCTCCTCCAAAATAGTAAACCTCTATCCACTTGTACTTTACCCAGTTGTTATGGTGCCCCAGCCAAAATTGTGTAGATACAGTCTGTAATTGTTCACTTGCGATGTGGTTGTTGGAGGCCAATCATCTCCGAATACAAGAGACAGGAGCAGGAATAGACCATTCGGCCCATCGAGCCTGCTCCGCCATTCAAAACAATCCTGGCTGATCGAGGGCTTCAACTCCCAATTTCCGTCGCTTCCCATATCCCTTAATTCCCTGGGAGACTAAAATCCTCTCCATCCCAGCCTTAAATGTATATCTTGAAGCCTCTGGGGTAAAGAATTCCGGAGATTCACAATCCTTTGAGTGAAGTAATTTCTCCTCATCTCAGTCCTAATCCTGAAACTGTGCTCCCGTGTTTTAATCTCCCAAACTGCGGAATCAATCTCTGTGTCCACCCTATCAAGTCCTTTCAGACTGTTGTCAGGTCCAATGAGATCGCCTCTCGTTATTCTAAACTCCAAAGAATATAAACCAAATTCACTCAGCCTCTCATCATAGGACAGCCTCTCATCCCCTAATCCCAGGGGCCAATCTAATGAACCTTCACTGTACTGTCTCCAATGCAAGTGTATCCTTAAGTGTGGAGACCAAAACTCCAGATGTGGTCTCACCAGAACCCTGGACAACCGTAGCAAGACTTCTTCATTTTTGGAATCCGGTCCCCTTGCAATAGAGGCCAACATGCTCTACATTTCCCGACATTGTACTCTGTCTGCCATCTTGTTGCCCGCTGACGTAACCTGTCGATTTCTCCTTGCAGCCTCTCTGTGTCCACCCCACAGCTTACCCTTTCCACCCAGCTTGGTGTCAACAGCAAACTTAGATACACTGCTCTCTGTCTTTTCATCTAAGTCATTGATATAGATTGTAAATAGCTGAGGCCCCAGCACTGATCTTTGTGGCTCTCCATTAATCATTGCCTGCTGACTTGAAAAAAAACCCATTTATGCTGCTCTGTCTGCTTTCTATCTGTTAAACAATATATATATTACACCAACACCTTTATCTTGCCTGTTAATCTTTTATGTGACGTCCTCCCCGTGTGTGCGTGGGTTTCCTCCGGGTGCTCCGGTTTCCTCCCACAGTCCAAAGATGTGCGGGTTAGGTGGATTGGCCATGCTAAATTGCCCATAGTGTCCTAAAAAAAAAGTAAGGTTAAGGGGGTGTTGTTGGGTTACGGGTATAGGGTGGATACGTGAGTTTGAGTAGGGTGATCATTGCTCGGCACAACATCGAGGGCCGAAGGGCCTGTTCTGTGCTGTACTGTTCTAAATTCTATCAAATGCATTTTGGAAATCCAGATATACTACATCTACTGGTTGTCCTTTATCTATCTATCTGCTCAAAATACTTGAATAAATTTGTCAACAGGATTTTCCTTTCGTAAAGCCATGTTGACGTTTTACCCATGCCATGCTTTTCTAAGTGCGTTGTTAAGACTTCCATGATAATAGATTCCAACATTTTCCCAACAGCTGATGTTGGGCTAACTGGCCTGTTGTTCACTGTTTTCTCTCTCCCTCCTTTTTTGAAAAGTGATGTAATGTTTGCCAACTTCCATTCCAATGGGAACGTTCTTGAAACTAAAGAATGTTGGGAAAAGTTGCAGGACATCGTTGCAGGAGTTCCTAATGGTTATGTCCTCGGCCCAACGATCTTCAGCTATTTCAGCAATGACCTCCTCTGAAAAGGTCAGACGTGGGGATGTTCGCTGACGATTGCACAATTTGCGACTCCTCAGATACTCAAGCATTCCATGCCTATATACAGCAAGAGTGAGACAATATCCAGACTTGGGCAGATAAGTGGCAAGTAATATTTGTGCCACATAGGTGCCAGGCAATAACTATTTCCAACAAGAGAGACTCAAACCATCTCACTTTGATGTTTAATGGCATTACCATAGCTGAATTCCCCACTATCAACATCCTGTGGGTTACCTTTAACCAGAAACAAACTGGACTAGCCATATGACTACCGTGGCTCCGGGGAGCAGGTCAGAGGCTGGGCATTCTGCAGTGAGTAACTCACATCCTGACTCCCCAAGCCTGTCCACCATCGACAAGGCACAAGTCAGGAGTGTGATGGAATGCTCTCCACTTGCCGGGATGAGCGCAGCTCCAACAACACTCGAGAAGCTCCACACCATCCAGGACAAAGCAGCCTACCTGATTGGCACCCCCATCCACCAACAATCACTCCCTCCTCCACCAACGCACATGCGTACCATCTACAAGATTCACTGCAGCAACTCACCAAGGTGCCTGAGACAGACCCTGCCAAACCCAAGACCCCTATCATCTGGAAAGATGACAGCAGCACCCGGATGTTTCCTCCAAGCTGCTCATCGCCCCAACTTGGAAATATATTGCCGTTCCTTCACTGTTGTTAGATCCAGATCCTGGAACTCACTCCCTAACAGCACTGTGGGTGGACCTACACCTCATGGTATGCAGTGGTTCAAGGCAGCAGCTCAACACCACCATCTCAGGGCAGCACGGTGGCGCAGTGGGTTAGCCCTGCTGCCTCACGCCGTTGAGGTCCCAGGTTCGATCCCGGCTCTGGGTCACTGTCCGTGTGGAGTTTGCGCATTCTCCCCGTGTTTGCGTGGGTTTCGCCCCCACAACCCAAAGATGTGCGGGGTAGGTGAATTGGCTGCGCTAAATTGCCCCTTAATTGGAAAAAATGAATTGGGTACTCAAAATTTATATTTAAAAAATGGAATAGCGCCTCCCCGAGAGACTTGAGACGATCTTGCGTGCCTGCTTTCCTCTGTAATTAAAAGCAGCGGGAATGAGCAAGTTGGAAGATCAGCCTGCCCGCCTTCTCACAGTCTCATCTCAATGGGAACGTGTGTCAGTGTGCGAGAGAAATAAACCATCGTTTTCTATCCATAATGGTACAGACGGTGCTGACGCAATGGCGATTCCATATTTGATTTCTGAATTTAATCCCGAATTCTCGGGATTTGCCTGTGTGGCTGGCGCTGTCACATCGCAGCTCCGTGGCATGGAGAGATTTGTCCATAACTCCTGAAATTCTAAACCCAGACCCTGGTTCTGTCATGGTGGTAGGGAGGAGGGAGATGTACAGGAGGGAGACGTGGATGCTGGGTGGCTGTGTCATGCATCTGAGTGACTGCTTCAGGTAGTAGAAGGGAGAGCTGGGCACAAACACTCCCGACATTTTACACTAAAGGTAAGGTGAGAGAGACCGGGGAAGCCCAGGAGGGAAAGATTTTACACGGGAAGATTTTCTCAGCCCCCCCACCCACAAAAAAAATCACACGCTGTTCAGCTTCCATCAGCCCTGCACACATCGCTGCAGCAATGATCTCTGATGTAACTGCTCTCACCCGTGTGAATATTTGCGTGCAAGCCTGTTCATCTCCACTATGCAGCGGCGCAGCCTGTGATGATGTGGCAGTCACAATCATTCTGGACTGGAGTTTAAAATCCAGGGATCTTGATCTGGATGATTAACGGTTCAAACGTGCACACACGCGCAGTGAAATAATTAATGTGGATTTTGGTCGTATGCTTTTGGGGGGGAGGCGGGGGGGACTTCCTTTTTGGAATGATATGGTGGATTCGCCACTTTTGTCCCCCTTCTTGAATTTCACCCTTTTGCGTTACCTCAGATAGAAAAGGCTTCAGGATTGAAGAGGCGATTGGGCACATACGCTCCAAATAATGAAAGTGAAATGAAAATCGCTTATTGTCACGAGTAGGCTTTAAATTAAGTTACTATGAAAAGCCCCTAGTCGCCACATTCCGGCGCCTGTTCAGGGAGGCTGGTATGGGAGTTGAACCGTGCTGCTGGCCTGCTTTAAAAGCCAGCAATTTAGCCCTGTGCTAAACCAGCCCCTAATATTTTTCCTGATCCTTTTAATAATTAAAAGGATAACTTGACGCAACGGGTTTCTGGGAGCAAGAGGTTCTTTGAGAATAAAGAGGCTTGCCTTGACCTAGCACTTTTACAGAGCACCTCAGCGATAGCTCAAACGTCCTGTCTGCAGACTGCTTTACTTTGGAAGCCGGGACTGTTAAATTAGCAAATGCAGCGGCCATACTGGGCACATTAAGATGCCACCAACAACGGCAATGAGCAGGTTTCCCAGTTAGCCAGTTTTCTGGCAGGATTTGATTTTAAATTTTTTTTTTGACCACCGTGGACAATATCCAAACACACACACTACAGCCTCCGTTTGGGTCCCTGGAAGCTGTTACTCCTATCACACAACCGTTATACCCATCTCCTGTGAGATGAGGAATTCTCTCAAGAATATTTGTGGGCGCGACAGGAAGAAACGGCACAGAACATATTCACAGATTTAATTAATCTGTTTAAATTTTTAATTGAGCAATCTTTCACTTGGTCACGTGCCGTTAATTCGGAGGTTGCCATTTATTCTGTAAATTCTGCAGGATTCAGCAGGGCCTCGCCAGATTATGTTGTTTACTCTGTGCTTTGTGTGGGCGTTCGAGACTTTACTACCAATCAAGCAGCTGTGATAAAATAGTGATCTCTGTGTCGCTTTTGCTCCCTGTGCTTGCAAACAGGCAATGACCCTGTATTGCATCTTGCTGCTGGCTGCCTGTCACAATGCCACTTGGGGCTGTGCGGTGGCCTTTGACTCTCCTGAGCCACTTGCCCTCCTCGTTCTAAAGGAGCCATCCACCGCTGAGATTGTGTTTCCGTCGCCTGCTCACCCAGCGCCCTTGTGCGTTCATGGTCAGTATCGGCAGGCTTTTGGGACCTGGCAGCTGACCACGCGTGGAGTCAGGGCATAGACCAGCCATGGTCTCGTTGAACCGAGGAATCGTCTGGAGGAGCGAAATGTTGTTCCTGCGCTTTGAACGCGTTCTTACCTGACGTTGTACAAGCAAGCTTTCCAGCAACCTGCAGCTGCAGAAAAGAAGCCCAAATCAGCCGAGGTCCCATTAGACACGTTGAAGAGAGGATAACTGGGCAAGATTGGGGTCGGTGATGATGCCCTCGACAGTAACATTTAAAAAAATAAATTTAGATTACCCAATTATTTTTTCCAATTAAGGGGCAATTTAGCGTGGCCAATCCACCTACCCTGCACATCTTTGGGTTGTGGGGGTGAAACCCACGCAAACACGGGGAGAATGTGTAAACTCCACACAGACAGTGACCCAGGGCCGGGATTGAACCTGGGACCTCAGCGCCGTGAGGCGGCAGTGCTCACCACTAGGCCACCGTCTTGCCCTTCGACAGTAAATTTGTCCATTTTAACTCACTCATTGTTCGAAATTGATTGAGGCACCAGGGGTGTAACAAAGGATCCCTGGTGTAAGTTGGTACTTTCAGATGAGAAGAAGAGTTTGCATTTATATAGCGCCTGCCACAACCTCGGGATGTCCCAAAGCATTTGCAGCCGATTAAGTACTTTCTTAAGTACCAGAGCCGGAATCAAACCTGGGACCTCGCCGCCGTGAGGCAGCAGTGCTAACCCACTGCGCCACCGTGCTGCCTCGATTAAGTGGTTTTGAAGTGTTGTCACTGTCATAATGTGGGATACATTAGAAAGGAAGAGGGGCAGCATGGTGGCCTAGTGGTTAGCACAGCTGCCTCACGGCGCTGGGGTCCCAGGTTCGATCCCGGCTCTGGGCCACTGTCCGTGTGGAGTTTGCACATTCTCCCCGTGTCTGCGTGGGTTTCGCCCCCACAACCCAAAAATGTGCAGAGTAGTTGGATTGGCCACGCTAATTTGCCCCTTAATTGGAAAAAATAATTGGGTAATCTAATTTTTTAAAAAAAAAGAAAGGAAGAAATGAATAATGGTTGGAGAAGATCTATGCCCGCAGAATTGCTTCACCATCCAGCGATTTTGCGACGTCAAAGATCCCACAAACAGCAGGGATATGATCAGCCAGTTACCCTGTTGATTGAGCGAAGAGTGTTGGTCAAACATCCAGGAGAATTGCCTTGTCATCATCAGATAGTGGAAGGGGCTCATTGGCTCCCTCCTAAACAGGCAGATGTCCTTTTAAAGACAGCTCTTCTGATAATGCAGCACTCTCGGCATTGCACTGGAGTATCAGCATGAACAATGGGCTCATCTCGTTAGGGGTTCCAATTCCTGATTTCCCTGTTAATTCCTAAATGAGTACAACGATGAAACAAGGACTGTTGCGGGCATGATCAAATGGGATGCAGTGGGCATGAGGCAATAGGAGATGCCTGGGTGGTTTGGGCACATTAGCATAAGATGGGCGATTGGCATAGGTCAGAGTGGCTATGTAGTGCGGACCTGAGAAACACCTTGTGTTTAAATGTTTGAATAATTCTTTGTGAAATACCAGAAGTCCTTTTTTTCCCATGTAGAGCCGAGAGACCACATGAAGGCTGCAATCATTCCGCCGCCTCTATACAACTCGGACATTGTGCAAAACGTTTTTAAGATAATGACCTGAGGCAGTTTGTAGCAAGGAGGATAGAGGTTAAACTGGGCTGGGGTTGTCAGCAGAGTTGACCAAAAGGCTGGTGGCAGTAATGGGTCTTGAGGAGGAGTGGGATAAAGGGGGCTTTCCCAGCAATATGGGGAAAAGGCAGGCAGCGGCAAAGACGTCACAATTAAAGTGAGAACTCAGAAAATGTGTTTTATTTTTAGAATCACTTGGTAAAATGGAAGATGGGAACAACAGCTCAGCCCCTTAAGGCTGTACCAGGATTCAGTTAGACCCGTGCTGATCTGTACCTCAGTACTGTTTACTATCCTTTGTTCCATATGTGAGGCCAGTACATGACGTATGCTTAACGCTTGGCGAGGAATGCAAGGAGCTGTGGTCCATGAATGTGGTCATGACGTTATTAGTATAAAATGTTCCCTTCCACCCAGGCCTGCTTGAAATCACTTTGAATCCTGTGTTTAAAAAGTGAACGTGTTAAAACTTCCAGCATTTCATACCATGTAACTGGGTTAGACACTCATTCGTGTGCATGCATCTTGGCAAGATGTGTAAATATCTCTCTGCTGTAAATGTTTCCAAAGGACAGCACGTCAGGCGAGAATAGACCAGTGATTTTGGCATATGTTTATGTGTTGTGCTGCGGGAGCCTGGAATTTGGGGGGGGGGGGTGGTGTTGATAGCAGGGTGTGTGCATTAGGAAAGTTCAGGAAAGCCTCTTTTAACTGTCACGCACTTCTAATGGGAGTGAAGACAAAGCTGAGCTGTATCCCATCGATCACCGAGGACTCAGATGGCTGCAAGTGTGTCAGCGGCACGAGGAAGTGGGCCTTCAAGCCTGTCGTTGGTGGTATTGTGCTTCATTCTTGATCAAAAGCAAGCGTGTTGAGGTGGAATTCAGTCGATCGCACACTTCATGCAAAGGCGGCATTGGATGTTTCATAGGCTTTTGAATAATTACGTTTCTGAGAACAACAATTTGCTTCTGTCATTTTCTACACCAACATTTCAGACCTATGAATCGCCTCAGAAACGTAAACACTGAAGGAAGGGGATGTGTGCACACCATTCCCAATCCCAAGTTACTGTCTGTAATGTGGTGGGGGCACCTGGGCTACAGGACAGTATAGGGTCATGGGGGACAGGCAGGAAACCGGAGCTGAGGATCAGCCATGATCGTATTGAATGGCAGAGCAGGCCCCAGGGCTGAATGGCCTACTCCCGCTCCTATTTCACGTATTCCTATGACTTTCACTTTGCAGACACTCACAGGGCATCTCAAAGTGCTTTAAAATGAGGAAGGAAGACCAGCAGGTTGGAATAGGGAGGCTGGAGGGTTGAGTGGGGCAGGGTCATGGCACAGATGAGTGTGAATGAGGTCGCAGCACCATATGGTCCTGGAGCTTGACAGAGAGAGAGAGGGCCGTAGGACCCAAGGGCTCAGTGGCTGAAAGAGCAGCCAACGTTTGTTCGATTGCCGATTATCCCTTCCTCCCCTGCTGTGGAGGTTGCACTGCACTGACACCATGTAATCCTCTGCTAGCTCTCCAGTGTGACCACTCTGCCTGCCTGAGTGTGGGCAGGCTGGAGGCACAACGCTCACTCACCATCCAGCCCTTCAACACTTCCCTGAGGTTGTGGAATCAGTGCAGGAATACCACAGACATCTTGTTCACCTCCCTCTCCGAGAGTCCGTCTTTGCTGAGGCTGCAGAGTGGGGTGGGCTAACCCAGCACAAACTAGCAGCAGACGCCGGAACATTCCTGACGGCATGGTACCACACCTTGCGCTACATTTGCACAACTGTGCCTTTCGGAGAACTACTGTCACAAGGGTAATAAAACCCTTTTATATCGCCTCTAGGGTAATAAAACAGAAAAACATGATCAGAAACTCCTCAAAGAATGAACTAATTTAACTTAATTGCTTGAAAATTGACTAAGTGGCCGCGTGTGAATAAACATGAATTCAAAACAAACCAGGATATTGGACCATTGGGTGGGAGATCCATTTGGAACAGATTTCTGGAAGAGTGCACCTTGGTCCTGGGGTAAGTGAGGAGTGGTGAACACCAGACATCCCTCAAAACGAGCTAGGCCTTGGCCTTTGGAAGGTTTGGAAAAGAAAACATTTCCAGGGATCTCGGACATCAAACTCTAGCATCAGATATCCAAAGAAAAACTGTTGTTGAAACAGGGGAAAAGAGCGCAAATGATAGGCTTATAATTCGAGAAACGTAGCAATCCAAAGGCTGTGCAGATACCCCCGTGGGCTCCCAGGAATCCTGTGGGTTTGAGAATATTGTGATCTCTGGAAAAACACGGTGATGTTTCCGAAAGGCGAGTCAATATTCGGCCAGTGGTCAGATTCCGGTGTTTAGGCTCAACAACTGTTGCCGATGCTTCAGATTCTGGTTTCTCACAAGAGTGATTTATTTTTGAATTATGATCTGAATTGGCCGAACAAAGTTCATCTCATCAATGTGACGGATTTACCTGCCCCCTGTTTGGAATTAGATTCTGACTAAATGCTGTTTTGTATCCAGGGTGTGGATCAACGGCCGTGATTGAATGGCGGAGCAGACTCGATGGGCCGAATGGCTTAATTCTGCTCCTCTATCTAATGGTCTTATGGGATTTCAATGTGTAATATGGGAGCAATTGGAAGGAAAATGTCATTTTTGCAGCTGTTGTGAGGATCATTTGAAATATGCAGATATAATGCGATGGTCGCCGGGCCTGCCTGTTTCTTATGTTGATTGTTCTAGGTCCGTGTTGTACGTTGCGGAATATATTCCTCTTGGCATTGAGCAAGAATACTTGAGCAGTAATCAAATTGATTTATGATGGAATCTGCATTGACGTTTCACCTTGCTACATCCTTGAGATCCGTCCCAAAGCACCTTTGCAGCCCACACTCTGCGCCCACGTTCAAACACACATCTTCCCTCTGCCTCAGCACCAGACTCCCGAACATGGGGCAAGATTTTGTGTTTCCTCCTCTGGCGGGTTTGCAGGCAGGAATACCACAGGGGAGGGGGATGATATATCAAATTGCCTGGATGGCCCAGGCTGTTGCCCACCATGACCTCTTCCCCCGTTTTAAGGTGGGACTGCCAAGGCCAAAGTTGGCCTGCCCCAACTTGAGGCCCCAAGTGGCCAGTTAATGACCACTTACGGGATGGTTCCCGCCCAGCCACCGGGAGGAACTTGGGCAGCGTTGGGGAAAGCCCGGAAAATGACCCTGCCACAGGCTGGAAGGATGGCCTGCTTTTAAATTTGGGCACCTACCTCCACGAGGTCTGGTCTCTGCGGGTACTCCCTCTCTCCCAACCTGTCCTGTGGAGTTGTCAATCCAGTTCTTGTGGCATTAACTTACAGCATGAAAGAGTTGATAATTTGCTGCCAATTCCAATGGGCAATGCTGCTCCGGTGTGTTTGTGTGGGAAATCGAATGGTTGGTTGCAAGAATCTGGAGATTCTTGTGTGGTGGCACCATGTGAAATGGGAGTGGGATGAGAGGCAGGAGCGCCACACCTCACTCTGCACCTTCGACATGATGCGCCTGACTTGACTGCAGAGCCAAGAGGCTGAAATGGGCAGAGTTCCATTTCCTTGGATTAACCTCGCTCACCATGCAAAAAAAAAAAAATATGTTCCCCCCGCTTGGGTTCGCTTGAAGCCAAATTGATTTTGGATTCAGTCTGGAGTAAGCTAACAGTACAAAGGGAGCCCAGAATTACCCCGGGGCATATTGCACTCTCCTACTGTCAGCGAAAATAGAGGCTAAGGTTCTGAATCAGCAGCACATGCCTCTGAATGTCACAGCGCAAGTTGTGAAGGTTCCCGGGGCCTCCATTTTGTGTCCGGTTTTGGGGCTGGGTTTTTTCCTGCAGTTGTTTCTGACAGGAAGCTCTGCGGCCCGACCAGGTGTCGCTAGGTGACACATGGCATTGGAACGCAGAGCCTCTGCAAACTCAGTCACGGCAATCGCTCGTCACCTGAGAAGACAAATAGCTCTGTGCCATCTGCGATCTGTTTTGAGAGGATTGGCTGTGCTCACAAATCCCCGATCAATGATTCCGTTTTGTGTTTGCCTTGCAGAGTGGAGAAGTTTAATGGCTTTCAGGTAGAGGCCAGGAAGCGACAATAAAGATGAACACAGTAACCTCCATGGACAGACACATTCAGCAGACGAATGATCGGCTGCAGTGTATCAAACAGGTAAGGCTGCAAAATCCCTGACCCTGTGCACCCTGCTGATTCAGAGTCACTCTCCACAAATCACTGGCGTGAGGTTAAGAGTAAACTCTTGAGGATCAGGTTGGGACTGAATGCAAAGGGCAACCTCAACATATTCTGTAGACCTGAATGGCTGGGTCACACTTTGATCAGATTCCCCACTTTCAATGACACCGGTGTCTTTCAAAAGGAGTTTGATTGTAAATCCATTGTTTTGTAAACATGCAACAAAATGGCACCATTTATTTCTCGTTTAAAAAAAGAATTGCTTATCCGCTTCTCCGAATAGTTCAGTGGATAATTGCACTGTTTAGTCTGGAAGCAAGCCAGAGGTTGGCTTTATATTTGGCTTTCTGTCAGTATGGGTTACAGGACTGCCGCCTTGGTGTGCGTCTTTCAGACAGGTGCTGCTAAAATCGGCTCCCTAATCCTAAGGGTTTCTGATATTGCTGGGATAAAATAAGCCAGATTTGTTCACACTGCCTGTGTGTGCGTGTGCTTGCGTGTGTGTGCGTGGGCTTGCGTGTGCTTGCGTGTGTAGGTACAAGAGCTGATTGACTCTCCACTTCAGAAGGCCGAGAGTTCAAGGGCTGCCTGTTCCAATAAAAAAGTGGCCACAGAATCAGCTCAAATGTGTTAAAATTGAACTCTGATATTGGTCTATAAGGGTTCAATTAAGAGGGTGGTTGCACTGATCTGGCTTTTATTCCCTTGACGATATACGGTTTGGGGTTGATCTGAGCTGAGGTGTTTAAGATGATTAAGGCAATTGACTGGGAGAAATACCTTCACCGGGTGAGAGATGATGTGGAGATGCCGGCGTTGGACTGGGGTGAGCACAGTAAGAAGTCTTAAACACCAGGTTAAAGTCCAACAGGTTTGATTCAAACACGAGCTTTCGGAGCGCAGCTCCTTCCTCGGGTGAGAGAGGCCAGCACAAAGGGACGCATCTTAAAATTAAAGTACTTTGTAAAAATGTTATTTTATGTACTGTACTTGTCTAGGTTTCAATCATAGAATTTACAGTGCAGAAGGAGGCCATTCAGCCCATTGAGTCTGTACCGGCCCTTGGAAAGAGCACCCTTGCAGGTTCGATCCCGGCTCTGGATCACTGTCCGTGTGGAGTTTGCACATTCTCCCCGTGTCTGCGTGGGTTTCACCCCCACAACCCAAAGATGTGCAGGGTAGGTGGATTGGCCATGCTAAATTGGCCCTTAATTGGGGAAAAAAAATAATTGGATACTCTAAGTTTAAAAAAAAAGAAAGAGCACCCTCCTTAAGCCCACGCCTCCACCCTATCCCCATAACCCAGTAACCCCACCTAACCTTTTGGGCACTAAGGGGCACTTTCCCACGGCCAATTCACTTAACCTGCACATCTTTGGACTGTGGGAGGAAAGCAGAGCACCCGGAGGAAACCCACGCAGACACGGGGAGAACGTGCAAACTCCACACAGACAGTCACCCGAGGCTGGAATTGAACCCGGGTCCCGGAGCTATGAGGCAGCAGTGCTAACCACTGTGCCACCATGCCCGCAGCTCTTCATATTCCCTGGTGATAGAAGATGCAGCGAAGTCCCTCATTCCCACACTCCCACACACACTGCAATCAGCCCCTCCCTCCCACACCCCCCTCACACATGTGTACAACACCCTTCCCATCCCCATGCACATCTGCCTCTTCCCACACCCAAACACACACATTTACACCCCTTTTGTTACAATTTCAGTTGATGTTGTAACTGGACGGGAAGACTCCATAATGGACTCCTGGCTCAAAAGAATGTAAATGTTACTTTTTTAAATAAAATGTGGAGGCACAGAGTCACACGACAGCTAATAAGAAAAAAATAATTAAACATGAAAAGTTGGATTAGTATACAATACCTCTTTACTCCCCCCTTACCTTAATAAATACACACAGATTTAAAGATTAACTTGGATTACAAACTACATTTTAAGCTACAATGGTCTCATTAACACAAAAAGTCCCTTTTAAGCACACAAGATGACTGTGGTCAAATACACACACTCCGCTCTGAACCCAAGTTAGTGTCAGTGGGTTTCTCCTCTGAAATTCCCCCAGATGATTGCCACGTGACAGTTTCCAAACTCCACTCCCAAAAACACACGTTAAATTCTTCTCTCTCAATGATGCTTTCCCTTGGCAGCTTGCATTCCATAATTCATTCCAGGTTTTACATATGACATTTTTAAACAAACCTTCCACTCCACATTTGACAGTGAACCCAGTCCAGGATTTCACACCAACTCCTTTAGGATTTCTTGATTTTGATTGCTGTGCAAACTGCTCACAATTGTTTTAACTCTGAATTTCCAGGCTGGATTAAAATGCCTATCAAAAGTTTAATTTACCTCTGAAGTCTGATGTCCCACTTTAAATATAGTTACTGCCATTGTCTCTTTTCAAATCAGAATGCTTTGTTGACTTTTCCTTGAATTCTTCCGAACAATACTTTTGTCTTTGTCCTCTTAACTTCAGGTGCCTTAAACTTTCTTTCTGTCCCAATTCCCTGGCTATCTGGATTATATATTGTTCCTTAGGAAACTTGCATCTTGTTCTGTCCAGCTTCTCCTGGCAGAGTTGAGAGCTGTTTTCTACAGTATCCTGTATCCATCTGTCCACAAATTCAGCTAAAACTGAAACTTAAAAGCTTCTTTACCCTACAAGGCCCCAGTTGCTAAGCAACCAGTGCTGGTATATTTACTTTTCATGCCGTAGCTCTCTCTTAGCACAATAGAATCACAGTTGGAACTTGACCAACCCCCACACATACAAATGCCTTTGACAAGCATGAATCTAACTCTAGGATTTACACTTCCAGGCACAGAAACATTAAATGAAACCCACTTAAAACTATACCTTATTTCTAAAGTCTGTCAATACAAATATCGGGCGAAATTCTCCGACCCCACGCAGGGTCGGAGAATCGGCCGGCAGCGGCGTTATTCCCGCTCCCGCAGGGTTTTTTATTCTCGGACCGGCCAAAAACCGGCGTTGTGCAAATCCCGCCGGCAGCCTTTGAAAACAGCTGGCGCCGATGGGATTTCATTATATTTTTTTTTCCACAAATCTCCGGCCTGGATGGGCCGAAGTCCCGCCGACGTGGCCATGGGTCACGTCGGCGAAAATCACAGTACCTTTAAAACGGCGTCGACCATTGATGATGGTTGACGCCGTTCAGTGTCGGGGGGGGGGGTTGCGGCATCGGGGGGGGGGGTTGCGGCATCGGGGGGGGGGTGCGGCATCGGGGGGGGGTTGCGGCATCGGGGGGGGTTGCGGCATCGGGGGGGGTTGCGGCATCGGGGGGGGTTTGGGGGCAGCGGCGTGCAGAGAGGGGGGGCGACGGATGCCCGGGGCCAACGCACCGTCGCCCCCCCCCCCTCTGTACACCGCTGCCCCTACCCCAACCACACCCCCTCACCACCCCTACCTCCCTCCAACGCCCCTACCCCCCCTCCCCACCACCCCTACCCCCCTCCCCACCACCCCTACCTCCCTCCAACGCCCCTACCCCCCTCCCCACCACCCCTACCCCCCTCCCCACCACCCCTACCCCCTCCCCACCACCCCTACCCCCCTCCAACGCCGCCCCCCCATCTCTCGCAACGCCGCAACCCCCCACCCTCAACGCCGGTACCCACACCCCGTCCCCCTCCCTCTGAAGGCCGGTACCCACACCCCCCCTCTCTCCTCCTCCCCCCTTCCTTCCTTCCTCCCCCCCCCCTCCTTCCTCCTCCCCCCTTCCTTCCTCCTCCGCCCCTTCCTTCCTCCGTTAGTGGGGGGGGGGCGGCGTTGGAGGGGGTAGGGGTGGTGAAGGGGGCAGGGGTGGTGAGGGGAGGGGGTTGGGGTAGGGGCAGCTGCGTGCAGAGGGGGGGCGACGGTGCGTTGGCCCCGGGCATCCGTCGGCCCCTCCTCTGCACGCCGCTGCCCCTACCCCAACCCCCCCTCACCACCCCTACCCCCTTCACCACCCCTACCCCCTTCACCCCCCCTACCCCCTTCACCACCCCTACCCCCTTCATCACCCCTACCCCCTTCACCACCCCTACCCCCTTCACCACCCCTACCCCCTTCACCACCCCTACCCCCTTCACCACCCCTACCCCCCTCCAACGCCGCCCCCCCTCCAACGCCACCCCCCCTCTCAACTCAACGCCGCAAACCCACCCCCCCCCCTCTCCTCTCAACTCAACGCCGCAAACCCCCCAACGCTGGGTCTGTCTCTCTCCTCCTCCCCCCCCCCAAAATGCCGGTCTGTCTCTCTCTCTCTCTCTCTCCCCCCCCTCCAAATGCCGGTCTGTCTCTCGCCTCCTCCTCCCCCACCCCCCCCCCCCCCAAAATGCCGGTCTGTCTCTCTCCTCCCCCCCCCCCCCCTCCCCAAAACGCCGGGTCTCACCACTTCCGCAGCTGGTGAAACTGACGCGTATCGCGTCAGTCAGCTGCTGGCCCCTCCGGGAACGGAGAATCGCCGCCTAAAAGAAGGCCCCCACGCCGGAGTCATCTACTCCAATTTTGCTCGCCGGAAATCGGCGTTACGACGGTCTGCAGAGAATTTCGCCCCATCGGTTCCCTAAAACTACTTTGTTTTCTTAACACGATGTAAACACACACTCGCGCCTTTATATACACACACACCCCTTTAACACACACACGCCCCTTTACATACATACACACACCACTTTATACACACACACCACTTTATACACACACACATACACACGCCCCTTTATAGACACACACACACTCCTTTACGCACACACCCGCCCCTTAACACACACAAAGCCCTTAACACATACAGACACGTCCCTTTTACACAAACTCAGACACACCCCTTTTACACACACATGCCGCTTTACACACATACACACTCCTAACCCCCCCAACACACACACACACACACACACACACCCCTAACACACACACACACACACACACACACACACACCCCTAACACACACACCCCTAACACACACACCCCTAACACACACACCCCTAACACACACACACCCCTAACACACACACACACCCCTAACACACTCACAATCGAACGCATCCCTAACACACAAACCCGCCTCTCTTCCAAACTCTCGTCCCCTCACTCAGTCACCCAGTTGCTATCGTGGAGTAAGGAACCTGCACACAGGAAGGCAGGGGCAGTAACACAGTAAATATGAAGCCGCCACTCACCTTCCTACCTCCGCCACCTCCCATGCCAGTTTGTCCTGAACTCCGTCAGTGATTGAGTTACACTGGGCATTGTCTGTCTGCGCCCAGGTCCGTGTTCAAACATTCGGGGCCCACTTGAACACCCCACTGGAGCTGGTTTCTGATATTGAAGAGCGCCTTAGGCTGAATGCCCATTGAGCCAATGAGTTCACGGCTGTCCCACCAGAGCCTCCAGACTGGATAGCCTCCTCTCCACAGTCAATGTTGGCAGCACATCACCCTGACTTTGGCCTCTGCAACCCCATCGAGGCTCATACCACAGTGTGGGGACCCCTGGCTGTGGGGAAGAGGTAGTGTCAGGGTCTGGGAGAGGTGACGGCTTATTTGAAGGTGATACACGGTGATAAGAAGATTAATCTGTGCCCAATTAATGTAAAGTAGGCAACGTGCCAACTTCATGCGGCCTACTCTTTTGGATGACTGGGTGAAGCCAGCACTAACTGCGCTGTCCCTCAGCTACAACAGCAGCAGGAAGCCCAAGGTGGTGGATTACTTAAGGGTAGCCTGCACGGCTCGAAGAGGAGGCGCACTGGTAGCTGGAGTGTCGATACTGGCAGTCGCGCAGGAGTGACTCCCACCCCGGAAACTCTGGAAAATGGAGCGAGCTGCAAGCTTTTCCGACATTCAGCTAAAGGGCCTTGGCGGTGCTCAGTGGGAAGTGGGAGAGATATCCTGGAGGTTCTCCCAACACACAATCAAAAGGTTGTGGCTCATCTCTGCCAAGAGAGGAAGAGATGGCGTTAGCGGGCTGTAATCATTTTAGCCCCCCCCCCCCCCTCTACCCCCAACCCGGACTGGGCGCTGATTGGTTTTCCCAGGTCGATCGTCCTTAATGTGATCAGACATTGTTAAGCTCCTACGCAAACACAATGATAAGAGCAAGAATCAAGTCTTGACTTCTTCAACGCCAAGTTTATTGCGTTCAGCAATCACTTCTCCAACAATACCATAGTGCCACCTGTATCCCCTTTCTACATTGGTTCAGTCGATGAAACAATTAAGACCCCAATTTCAACTGAAGTACTTGGAACTTAATTCTTTCCTAATAGACATCACATCCCTGTCCCTCTTGTCTTTTATACAATTATAATAGTTAAACTATATAGTTCCCAATAAATGTAACATTTAGCCCATTCAACCAGTCCACTGTAGATTTAGGCTCTCTGGTGGTTCAGTTATCTGGCAGAGCAACGTTACTCGCCCGACTTGGGTGCTTCTGCTTGGATACCTTCTGCAGAAACTGCTGCAACTGGTATCTCCTCCGGTACTGGCAACACGGCCTCGTCCGTTTCTGTGGTAACGGCAGGTTCCCCTGTCACAGGCTGACTTAGTGCTTCACTACTCAGACAACCAACAATGTATCCTGCTGGCAATGTGGTTTGAGGCTGTAGGACTGGCTGCTGGGGCAACTCTCATCCACATAAGTGGTCCTCATGTTTCCTGACAATTCCATCTTGTATATTCTCTTCGTAAGTGTTCCAGGCTGGTGTTGCAATATGTATTTGTGTGCTGATAAGATTCATGGCCAATGCTGAATCTTTGCTGATGGGATTAGCGGAATAGCCGTGTCTTCCTTAAAAAGAGCCACAAGTGGTTTGTGATCCGTTGCAACGGTAAAATGCCTTCCACACGCATACTGCTGGACCTTCTTTAATCCACAAATGACAGCCAACCCTTTATTTTCAATCTGAGAATAGCCTTTCTTGGCCTCTGAGAGGGTTCTGGAGACATTGTCCTATCAGTCTTCCAGATCCTTCATCCATTATATAGACAAAACCACACCGATCCAAAGGAGAGGCAGAGCAAGTTAACACCAATTTTCTGGACGGGTCAAAGTGTACCAATAAACGAGATGAATGCAATAACTACTTTACCTCGTTCAAAGCTTCTCTCTGAGGAATCCTCCAGGGTGCAGCCCATGTGCATCGACCTGATAACCCAGGTAAGTCATTTCATTGGCCAGAGAAGTGCATTTCTCCTTCTTGAGGTGACCTCCAGCCTCTTGAGGTCTTCTTAGCACCTCTTCCAAGTTATCCAGGTGCTTGGCTTCCGTCAACCCCGTTATCGTTACATCACCCAGGTATGCTATTATACATGGCAACAAACCTTCCATCGTTCTCTGGGATAAGGCACAAGCTGACAACCCTATGAAAGGCGGGCTTGTATATGAAATATGTGTGTTAATTGTTACATAACTTCGGGAAGCATCATCCAACTCAAGCCGCTGATGAGCACGGCCCTGTCTAACTTCCTGTAAGATTTTCCTCTTACTAGAAGATTTTCCAGCCAGCTTTGCGTACAAAACTTTGCAATGGGGCACGTGTCTAGCTTGGCAGTCTGATTCTCTGTCAATTTTTAGTCCACATGAATGCAGACGGTCATGTCCGGTTTTACCACTGGGACTATGGGGGCAGCCCGTTCTGCAAACTGGACAGGCCAGATGATCCCCAGTTCTTCAAACTTTTTCAATTCTATCTCCACCTTTTCTAACACACTGGTCTGGCTCTGAAAAACCGAGGGGCTGCCTCTGGGGCTACGTGGGTCTTTGCTTGCAGGCCCTTAATTTTATTTAGCTCATCACAAAATATATTTTTGCACTTCTTTCTTAATTCTACCAGGCCTCCTTTTATTTGAAAGATTTCTGTCCAATTTACTTTAATTTCTTTTGAGCCAGGGGCATCACAGTGGCACAGTGGTTAGCACTGCTGCCTCACAGCGCCGAGGTCCCAGGTTGAAACCCAGCCCCGGGTCACTGTCCGTGTGGAGTTTGCACATTCTCCCCGTATCTGCGTGGGTCCCACCCCCACAACCTAAAGATGCGCAGGGTAGGTAAATTGACCGCACTAAATTGCCCCTTAATTGGAAAATAATAATTGTGTACTGTTTAATCAAATAACTAACATTTATTTGCAACATACTATCTGACAGAGTTCTGCAGCTTAATGGCTGCCAGTCAGTGCCCGGATCAATCTGAAGCAAAAGCCCGCGCCTGCTTGGGTGAACCCCCTCCCCACTCTGGTCCCCGATTTGATTTTTTCCAGGTCACGTGGCCTGGTTGGCCGACGGCCCCATGAAGTGCCAGGGACCAGGCTCGCCATGGACGGAGAGTGTCAGTGACATTCTACTACACAGCAGCGGGTGGCAAACTAAGAGATGTTGCAAATGTCTCCTGAACAGGAATGTGTCTCGTCACCCCAGTCACTGGCAATACCCCCTGGCTTGGCGGGCAGCTTACTGTGGGGCAGTTTGGTGCTGTGAGTTTGCACTGTCCAGGACTGGAGTTCTTACTGCGCACCCTCACTTCACGCTCGCCGTTTACACGCACCGAAGGACTTTGCAAATGTCGCGCCGTTCCTTCATCATCGCTGGGTCAAAATCCTGGAACTCCCGCCCTAACAGCACAGTGGGGGTACCTACACCACAGGGATTGCGGCGGTTCAAGAAGGCAAATCTTCCTGAGGGCAGTTAGGGATGGGAAGCAAATTCTCGCCTCGCCAACGATGCCAGGGACAAAGATTATTATTTTTTAAAACCCTGACTTTCTACAACATTACTGACAGTTGTCAGGTCCAATCAGCAGGTGAAAGTGGTGCATGATCTTTTTTTTTGGTGGTGGGGGGGGGGGGGGGGGGGTTGTCATTTACTGCATTGGTGATGTCAACCAGCCGAACTGCCCTGCACTTCTTGGCGTTTTTCTCATCTTGTAATCTGCGGCTCCAAACACAACTGGTTACTGTTGAAACTGTGAATACCGTGTACAATATCAGTCTGGTATCGCCTTTCACTCTGAACACCCAGCTGACAAGCAACCTCTCTTTATCCATTTGTTCGCGTTAAGCAAGCCATGTCGAATGTATGGGGCGTGACCTTGAGCTCTGATTAAACGTTCTTTTGAATGGAACACCTCATTATCGTAAACGTCCTCCGTATCTGGATGTTTTGTGGATCATTCCTTTTTTACTTTTGTTGCATGAGCACGGGGCGCCTGAGCCGGCCGCGCGGCATTTTATTTCCTCTCCACTCTGCTGTTCCTCACAAATGAGCTGCGCTGCAGAAGCTCCACTGTGTCATTGCCGGAGAGGCAGTCAGCAGCTGACATTCATTTTAGCTGGTCCCCAAGGGGGAAATAGTTTCTGCGGAATAAAAAGCTTCGGCCCTGTTCAGATTCAGCAACCTGCGCGAGGGGAGGAGGCAGCGGGAGATCGAGGTTCGCCGTTCAGTAACAGAATTCGGGAGCAAATTGTGACCACCGTGGAGTAATTTAGTGGACTTTTCTTCTTTTTAAAAGAGAGCCTTGATCTCCGCGTGCCTGCGTGGGTCTCACCCCCACAACCCAAAGGTGTGCAGGGCCGGTGCATTGGCCACGTTAAATTGCCCCACAATTGGGGGGGGAAAAAAATAATTGGGTACTCTAAATTTATAATTAAAAAAAAGAAAACCTTGACATTGGAGTCGTTCAAAATGCGTTTAATCTGAAATTTCAACATGTTCCCACTTATCTTATTTGCTGTGTCATGTGCCAAAGACAGGACCGAGAAGGTCAGCTACACACCAAGCACACAATGGTGCTGGGACCACCCCCAAACAAAAGCTACAATCAGCAGAGATTTAGTCACGCCAAACGTGTCTTTCTTTTCAGCTTTCGGAACCTAAGCACGTTCTTGCAGTTTTAAAAATATTGACTACATTGCTGCAATGTGAAGTTGCTTAGTTTGCAAGCCAGGAACGTTCCCGCTTCTCTTGGACTTCCCCACACTGGAAGCACCGTGTTTGCCTTAACGGTGGGAACGTTGCCCTTCCGGGACAGAAAACCCCAATCCAGAGAGCCGGCCACGCACGGAACTACAAGCAGCCCCACAGGAGGAGCCAAGTCCAGTAACGTGCAGGCATTTTGGGTGCACGTGGATCGGACACCCCAGCAGAAGGGTGGGTCATATTAGCTAGGCTGGTGGGGGAGGGGCAATGGGGTTATCCTCTTGGGGGTTCGGTACCCCCAATGGGCAGAGAGGAGTCCGCCCCCCTCCGAAGCAGCCCGTGCAGTGAAAGCTGCCAGGCTCTTCGCCGTGACCCTTGCCTTCCCCCACAGACGGCAAAATTATGGCCCACACGCAATGAGATCCTTAAGTGGCTGTCGATTGTCCACTTGAGGGGCTCAATGGCCAAAGATGGACGGGCAGGCTGTCTGATGCCCTACTGCCTCCTGTGGAATCGGGGACAGGCCTGGAGTGGGCAAGGGGGCTTTGTTTTATGTGCTTTCCCTCCCCCACCATCCCCCACCATTACGCTGGCCGGCGGGAGGGGAGGGGGGAGGGGGGGGGGGGGGAGGTTAAAAGTCCATCCCCTTGTTTTTAACCATATTATACAATACTACGCTGTCGTCTTGTCTTGATTAGAAAGTTAATTTTCCAAGTTCAATCTGAGACGCACAGACCAGGAAAGCACCAAGCTGGGTCTGTGGTCTGGCAATAAGGACTGTGTTACTTCAGTGGGGAAGGGACCTAAAGTGGAGGCGTAACAGCGTCATCTATGGCTTGCAGATCAATCTATCCCTACAGTCCTTCGCTCACCCAGAGCTACTGGGCCCCCCCAAACCATCTCTCTCTCTCTCTCTCTCCCCCCCCCCCCCCCCCCCCCCCACACGAAGCTATATCATGCGAGAGCGTTCTGAAACTTCTGCTGTGCGTTTGTCTGCCTGAGTTCCGAATGGGATTGTTTTGTTTGACTGGGGGGGGACAAAATGAAATTTGATACAGCCAAAGACTTGCCGTTGCTCAATAACCTGTACTTTTGCATATTACAACCTACAGGAGACAAAGGTGGCAACAATCTGGGGGGGAAGATTTGAAGGAGAAAATATAAAAACACAAGTATGGATGGATTGGTTCAAACTGAGTTCCAGTCATATTAATACAGTGGCGGTGGGGCAAGAGATATTACCTCAGCTTATATAGAGGGAAAGACTTTCATTTATATAGCGCCTTTCCTAACTGCTGGGTGTCTGACAGAGATTTAAAACAAATGAAGTACTTTTGAAGAGTAGTCTGTTGTAATGCAGAAAATATGGCTGTCAATTTGTGCATAGCCAGCTCCCACAAACGGGCGTGTGGTAATGATCAGGTCGTCTGCTTTGGTGATGTTGATTGAGGGATGAATGTTGGCCTGGACACCGGGGAGGACTCCCCTGCTCTGCTACAAAAGAGCATCTCGGAGCCTTTCCGCACCCCATGAGCCAGCAGACTGACCTCATCCGGAAGACAGTATCGCACTCTCTCTTATCGGGTTTTGTGCTCAAGCCCTCGAGTGGGAGTTGAACTTGGAATCTTGTGCCTCAGAGGCGAGATTGCGACCCACAGAGTCGCGGCTGAACCTCATGCAGGACGTTTGACATTGTGTGTGAAGAGCAACAATCTGTCCTGGTCCACTCACGTTGATGCAACAGTCAAGAAAGCCCAACAACGTCTCTACTTCCTACGGAAGCGAAAGAAATTTGGTGTGTCTGCATCGACTCTCACAAACTTCTACAGATGTGCCACAGAGAGAATCCTCTCGGGCTGGTATGGCAACTGCTCTGCCCAAGGTTGAAGAAACTGCAGTGTGGTGAACTCAGCCCAATGCATCACACAAGCTTGCCACCCCACATTGATTCTGTCTACACCTCCCGCTGCCTCAGGAAGGCAGACAGCATTGTCAGAGACCCCTCCCGCCCAGGCTTTGCCTTCCGGACCCTTCCATCAGGCAGAAGGTGCAGAACCCGCACATCCAGACATAGGAACAGCTTCTTCCCCACAGCTACAAGACTCCTCAACGACTCCCCCCCTTGGACAACACGGTGGCGCAGTGGTTAGCACTGGTGGCTAAGTGGTTAGCACCGGGATTCAAACCTGGGACCTCGGCGCCGACCTGGACCTGGGTCACTGTCCGTGTGGAGTTTGCACATTCTCCCCGTGTCTGCGTGCGTCTCACCCACACAACCCAAAGATGTGCAGGATAGGTGGATTGGCCATGCTAAATTGCCCCTTAATTGGAAAATAAAATAATTGGGCACTCTTAAATGTATAAAATGTTTAATCTGTGAGCTGGCAGCGGGGTTTGCCTTTGTAGATTAGTGCAATCAGGCAGCAGAGAATCTGGGGCCTTTTTCAGTGTTAAACTGTTCTGCGTTCTGACTTCCTCCGACTCCGAGGATCCTTTGCTTTGTTTGGAGTGTTTTCTCCCGAGTCACTAGCCCACACGTCCTCATCAGCTCTAAGCAGCAATGAAAGGTTGCAAATATAATCAGGATTAGATTTGGTGAGAAAGCTGTAACCTTCACCTTAAGGTCAGAGACCTTGGTGTGTGGGAGATGAAGGTGAATGCCTGGGTGTTTGTTGAACATCGCTGCAGGTTACGTGAGCTAATCTGCAGAGCAGCGAGGATGGGGAGAGGGGAAGATTAAGGAGCGGGACAGTGCATCACAATGGACAGTTGTTTTAAGAAGGACAGTTATCTGGGTCACACAGTAAGGAATAAAAGGTTGAAGCCAATAAGGGAAACCCAATCTGTCACCTACTTGCAGTCATTGAAATGCTTCCCTCAGACATTTCACCTCACTGGAATTTCAGACAAGAGGTAGCAGCATTTGACTTTAACTCGCTCTCTGCTGTACATCTTTTGCAGCTCCCCAATTAATATATTCTATTTGCCATAAAACAGCTGGAAAACTGTTTAAAAATCACAAATGCGTTCAGTCTATCTGTGGAATAGTTATTAATTTAGTCAAGCCCTGGTCCTGGCCAAGGTCGGCAAGTAGCACAGTGGTTCAGTTAGTATGACTAGTATTCCAGAGGCCTGGGCTAATGAGCTGGAGACATGAGTTCAAATCCCTCAAAGGCAGCTGTGGAATTCAACTTCAATTAATTAAATAAACCTGACATTTTTTTTTAAAAGGCTTGTCTCATTAATGGTGACTGCGAAATTCCAGGATTGTTGTAAAAAACCCCATCTGGTTCACTAATGTCCTTTAGGGAAGGAAATCTGCCGTCCTTACCTGGTCTGGCCTACACGTGACTCCCTGGGATGGCTCAGCAAGTCACCCAGTTGTCACTACCACCTCGAGGGTGATTCTGGGTGGGCAATTAATGCTCATCTTGCTGCTGATGCCCACACCCAATGAAGGGAGGTTTACTGCACACCAAAATCAGAAAGCCATTTGCCACTCAGAAAACATGGAGCGAGTTGCTCCCAATTCAAGTTGCCAGCTGTGATTAAATATATTCCTGGAGGTTTCATCACATGACCTGTCCCCACGCTCCAGCCGTGAGTCGGCCAAACACATTTTATTGTCACGCACTACCTTCCTGGACCAATTGGAAAGCAAAAAGACTCGTTAGCCAATTGAATGGCGCTCGACTGTCAAGGAAACAGCGCCCCCCCCCCAAACCATCAACATTCTGATTATTTTGTATCTGCTAAAGAGAGATATTCAATGAAATATTCTGATATTTTCTCCAGGGTTGGGCAGAGCAGTGTGCTGGAGATGGATCTTCAATTTTTGGAGTCTCCAGGCCAATCCTTTTTTTAAAATAAATTTATTATTTTTTTCCATTTAAAGGGGCAATTTAGCGTGGCCAATCCACCAAACCTGCACATCTTTGGGTTGTGGGGGTGAAACCCACACAGGCACGGGGACAATGTGCAGACTCCACACGGGCAGTAACCAGGACCGGGTTTTCGACCCGGGTCCTCAGCGCTGTAGGCTGAAGTGCTAACCACTGTGCCACGTTCGCCCTCTCCAGGCCAATCCTAGAGGATTGGTAGCCCAACCCCCGTCTCACCATGCCTCGGCATTTCCTCATAGCATCTATCCAATTGAGCCCGCTCATTCCCTTTTTAAAAAAAATTTAGATTACCCAATTATTTTTCCAATTAAGGGGCAATTTAGCGTAGCCAATCCACCTACTCTGCACATTCTTTTGGGTTGTGGGGGCGAAACCCACGCAAACACGGGGAGAATGTGCAAACTCCACACGGCCAGTGACCCAGAGCCGGGATTCGAACCTGGGACCTCAGCGCCGTGAGGCAGCAGTGCTAACCACTAGGCCACCGTGGGGCCCTAGCCCGCTCATTCCCAATGGGCTTCCAATTCTTTTCCTTTCAAATATATGCCCATTTCCCTTTGAGAAATTCTGATTGAACCTGCGTTCACGAACCTTTCGGACAGACCATTCCCGATTATCCAAAAATAATTCCTCCTTCGTTTCCCTTCCAATTCCTTTTGTCAATTATCTTAAGTTTGAGGCCTCTAGTTATCAATCTTTCTTGCCAGTGGAAACTCTATATTTACTCTAGCCAAATCCCTCTGTCACTCGGAGCACCTCTTTTACATCTCCCCACAAACTACTCTGCCCTGGGGGGAACAATCGCAGCCGTTTCAATCTCTGCACATCATCCAAGTTCCTCTCCTTTGTATAGCTCGGGAAAGTCTCCTTTGACCCAAGGTCTTGGCAACTTTCCTGACGTGTGCTGCTTCGAATTCATAGAATCCCTACAGTGCAGAAGGAAGCCATTCAGCCCATCATGTCTGTGCCGACCCTCCGAAAGAGCACCCTACCCATGTCCACTGAACCATCCACCCCGCCCTTTCCATGTAACCCCATAACCTAACTGGCACATCCCTGGACACTGCAGGAGAAATTTAGCATGGCCAATGCATCTAACCTGCACATCTTTGGACTGTGGGAGGAAACCCACGCTAACCACTGTGCCGTCCATCCTGAATACCAACCTCCAGTGAAGGCCTAATTAGTGGTTTATAGAGGCTCAACATCTCTTTTATTTATAAATTTAGAGTACCCAATTATTTTTTTTTCCCAATTAAGGGGCAATTTAGCATGGCCAATCCACCTAACCAGCGCATCTTTTGGGTTGTGGGGGTGAGAGCCACCCACACACGGGGAGAATGTGCAAACTCCATACGGACAGTAACCCAGGTCCCGGATTCGAACCCGGGTCCTCAGCGCCGTAGTCCCCAGTGCTAACCACTGCGCCGCGTGCTGCCCAGCAAAACATATCTTTCTTGCTTTTGTACTCTTTCTATTTATAAAACAAAGCATCCAATAGTGCTTTTTTTTTAGTGACCTTGTTGGCATATCCTGCTTGGCTTCAACCTGTACTGTAGATGGATTTGTTTTGGGACGAAGTGCAGGATTAGAGGGCACAAAACAAAGAACAGGAAGCTTTGCCCCACAGCCCTTCATGTTGAACTTGTGTGTTCCCTTTCCCAATGGACAGGCTGTTTCTCGAGGCAGTCGTTTGGAATTCCTCACTTTGCAATGTCAGTTCTGGGTGTGGAAATTGCACAGAGATGCCAATTTCCTTCCCCATTATCTGTAAGGGACACAGTGTTCTCAAACACACAAGGGGAGATTAATGTTCCATTGTAGTCCTCGGCAAACTCAATGTGCAAAGGGGCCTTTATCTCGTATCACTTGGGAAGCCTAATCATCTTTGCCAACTCCAGGGCATTGGTCAAGGGAGCCAGAAGTTTCTGTAAATAAAACAGGTAATGGACGGGTGTACATGAAACTTTACTGCTGTCTGATTATGGGTTTTAATCGCTTTTGTCACAGACTTTGAAGGTGGTTCTGAATTAGATATTGAGACTGTCAACTTGCCAAGTGGCGCTTGGCAGCACTTTGGGCATCTTGTGTCAGTGCAGTGCTCTGTGTCATTTCGGTTTGTTTCATGAAAGATTATTGCTCTACTTTTGTCAGTTTTTCTCTCCCGTTTTCATGTTCAGTTCCACAACTCTCGGCTGTTGAGTGATTGCTCCAGTGTAACGTACGAGTGCTGCCAGCTTGTTTGATAAAGAGCACACGAGAGTTCAGCCTGTTCATATTCTCATCTGACACCTTTGCACACGAAACGTATCCACACACGCCAGACACATGCTCACGCACGCACATACGCACGTGCTCGCACACACGTACCTGCGCATGTCACACACACACGCACACGTACCTGCAGATGCCACACGCACACACACACATACATACACACACCCACAGACACACATACCCACACATGCCACACACACATACACACACACACACACACACACGTACCTGCAGATGCCACACGCACACACACATACATACACAAACCCACAGACACACATACCCACACATGCCACACACACATACACACACACACACACGTACTTGCAGATGCCATACGCACACACACACACAGACATACACACACCCACACATGCCACAGACACACATACCCACACATGCCACACACACACATAACCGCACATGCCACACGCGCGCACATGCACGCACGCTCGCGCGCGTACACACACATTATAAAGTTTGTGATTAGATAACAACAAAAGCTGAAAATGTTGAAAATGCCCGGCAGGGCAGCACGGTGGTGCAGTGGTTAGCCCTGCTGCCTCACGGCGCCGAGGTCCCAGGTTCGATCCCGGCTCTGGGTCACTGTCCGTGAGGAGTTTGCACATTCTCCCCGTGTCTGCGTGGGTTTCGCCCCCACAACCCAAAGATGTGCAGGGTAGGTGGGTTGGCCACGCTAAATTGCCCCTTAATTGGAAAAAATGAATTGGGTACTCTAAATTTATTTTTAAAAAAGAGAAACTGCCCAGCCAGTTGATGCAGAATCTCTTCCTGAAAAGGTGGTGGATTCCGAATCTTTGAACAATTTTAAGGCAGAGCTGGATAGATTCTTGGTAACCAACGGGGTGATAGATTGTCGGGGGTGGTTGCGGGGTGCAGATTTAAGGTTACTACAATGATCGTATTAAATGCAGAGCAGGCTCGAGGGGCCGAATGGCCAACTCCTCCTTGTCCGTATGAATCAATGGAGAGAGAAACAGAGTTAATGTTTCTCTCTCTGCCGATTGTGTCTGAACTGCTGAGCAAATCCAGCGTTAGGTTTTATTTCAGATTTCAAAGACTGATACTTGCGAAATACGTTTTCAGTGCTGGGCAGGCGATCATTCCTGTGAAACCTTGCAAAGCTTGCGTTCTAATAGTCATATTCGTAGAGGTTTACAGCACAAAGAGGGAGGCCCTTCAGCCCATTCTGTCTGTGCTAGCCATCAAGCACCTATCTATTCTAAAGCTATTTTCCAGCACTTGCTCTGTAACTTTGCTGTGGTTTTACAAGTGCTTATTTAAATAGCGCCATGAGCACATCCAGGGGGTATAAACCTGCCATTGGTTGCCACCCTGGAGCTGTGCGCTACTGCACCTCTGATGGATCTTAGATGAACTCATGTCTTTAACGGTCAGTTTCATTCCCTATCAGTTGAACTGAATTTCTCCCATCTCGTTACAGCACCTACAGAACCCTGCAAATTTCCAGACTGCTGCCACTGAGCTTCTTGACTGGTGTGGAGATCCACGTGCCTTCCAGCGTCCTTTTGAGCAGAGTCTGATGGGCTGCTTGACGGTACGTTAGCACAAAGTGTCAAAGATATTTTCTTCTCACTGTTGTTGTTCTCCTTTAGCATGGCTCCTAGCGATGGAGGTTAAGGTGACACCCTGGGCCTCGTGCCGTGTGCTGCTATCATTTGGCCAGCTTTACGAGTTCTCCAGCAGGTGTAGGCCTCAAAAGGTCAATCCATGAGCCATCCCTCTTTGACCGAAATAACCTCTGCACCTGTCGCGATCCCCTTTTATCATTGCTGCGACCTGCAATGGGTTTGCACGCACGTTACTAAGACTCTGTACTTTCTCCTATTCCATCAATAGGCAAGGTACAACATGAAAGAAGCAGAGCGAGAAGACAATATCATCAATTTTTTCAAGCCAGTAATAATTTTTATGTCTTGACATTCAGGCTATGTTACAAGATAATGTTTACGCTATTGATGTGTTTCCTGTGAAGACCAGTTGCATTTTATCCCCCATGCTAAGTAGCCATCTGAATGAGGATGGCACAGTGGTTAGCACTGCTGCCTCGCAGCGCCAGGGACTGGGGTTCAATGCCGACCTTGGGTGACTGTTCGTGTGGAGTTTGCACGTTCTCCACACGGATCGAACCCAGGTCCTCGGCGCCGTGAGGCAGCAGTGCTACTCCCCTTCAGAATTGTTGCATGTCACAATGCAGTAACAGTCGACGCTGAATGCCATAAATATCTCTAATTGTGAGGATTGTGGCTTCAGATGGCACAGGACCTCGTGCAGACCTTGGGGCACCCACCCAGCACAGTGTTATTTTAATCACAGAGAACGGGACCCTTTTATTTCCTCTGACCCTCTGCAGCCTTTAGAAACAGATTAGTTTTGAGCTTTATTGCGTTTGGGAGGCAAATTAAAACCCATTTAGCCTCTTGGCATCATTATGACATTAGCATTGTGAAAGGTCGCTGCGCAGTTCGCTATTAATGAGCGGGATAAGAGATTGTGGAGAACGTGTAAATATTTAAAAGCACTGCAGCATGCGCTGCATATATATGTGTCTTAGAGAAATTAATTAAGGCTCAGCTCTTCTGTATTTTACACAGCAGCGACCCGCGTTTACAGCTGCCTCGGTTTATTCTGCAAACTGGTATTTGCCTCCAACAAATTGATTGATGATGGGGTCGGATTTCCTCATTTGCTTTTTAGTTTCTCTTCCCCCCCCCCCCCCCCCCCCCCCCCCCCCCCCCCCCCGTCACGGGCAGGTTGAATGTCCTTCGCCCAATGCCTTAAACCCAAGCCCTCTGGCTTGCCCCCCACCCCCCCGTCACGGGCAGGTTGAATGCCCTTCGCCCAATGCCTTAAACCCAAGCCCTCTGGCTTGCCCCCCACCCCCCCGTCACGGGCAGGTTGAATGCCCTTCGCCCAATGCCTTAAACCCAAGCCCTCTGGCTTGCCACCCTGCTGTCGCTTGAAGCGATATCTCCCCCTCTATTCTATCCAAACCCCTCATCATTTTGAATACCCTCCGATAAGCTCTCTCCAACCTGTGCTCTGAGGAGAACGTTCCCAACTTCTCTCATCTCTACACGTCACTGAAGTCCCTCACCCCTGGTATAATTCCAGTGAATCTCCTGTGCCACCATTCCCGAGGCCGTGACATCCTTAGTAAGTGCGGGGCCCGGAATAGGAGCGCGCGCATTTGGGGCAGGAATAAGGACACGGCCTCTCATGCCTGCTCCGCCATTCAGTAAGATCATGCCTAACCTCCCGTCTACCACCAATAACACTTTCACCACTCTCTTTAGCAAAATCTGTCCACGTCTGCCCTAAAAACGTTCAAAGTCTCTGCTTCCACTGAGTTCCAAAAGACTCGACGCCGCCGGAGAGAGAACATTTCTCACCTTTGTCTTAAATGGGCGACCCCTCATTTTGCAGCGAACGTGAACCCCCTATTACATAGAATTTACGGTGCAGAAGGAGGCCATTCGGCCCATCGAGTCTGCACCGGCTCTTGGAAAGAGCACCCTACCCCCTATCCAAGGTCAACACCTCCACCCTATCCCCATTACCCAGTAACCCCACCCAACACTAAGGGCAATTTTGGACACCAAGGGCAATTTATCATGGCCAATCCACCTAACCCGCACATCTTTGGACTGTGGGAGGAAACCGGAGCACCCGGAGGAAACCCACGCACACACGGGGAGGATGTGCAGACTCCGCACAGACAGTGACCCAAGCCGGAATCGAACCTGGGACCCTGGAGCTGTGAAGCGATTGTGCTGACCACAATGCTACCGTGCTGCCCTATGATTGAGATCGAACCACTGATCACAATGTGAAGGGAATTATTAAAGTCTACAGTTTGAATTGTGTGACCTCCCTATCTATATGACATGCCCTAACACCCCATCATGGTTTACCATTAACATTGTCAGAGAGGTCAGAACGGTGGCCTAGTGGTTAGCACTGCTGCCTCACGGCGCCGAGGTTCCGGGTTCGATCCCGGCTCTGGGTCACTGCCCGTATGGAGTTTGCACATTCTCCCCGTGTCTGTGTGGGTCTCGCCCCCACAACCCAAAGATGTGCAGTGTAGGTGGATTGGCCATGCTAAATTGCCCCTTAATTGGAAAAGGTGAATTGAGTATTCTAAATTAATTTTAAAAAAACATTGGCAGATAGCCGAACAGCATGCAAGTCAAATATACTCCGAGGATAGGGCGGCTTGTGGCGCAGTGGTTAGCACTAGGACTGCGGCGCCGAGTACCTGGGTTTGAATCCCGGCCCTGGGTCACTGTTTGTGTCGGTGTGGGTTTCACCCCGACATAACCCAAAGATATGCAGGATTAGGTGGATTTACATTGGCCCCTTAATTGTGAAAAAAAAATTATAGGGTACTCTAAAATTAAAAAAAATATATACTCCGAGGATGAGGGACTTCAGTTAGGAGGAGTTTGGAAAAGTTAGGACTGTTCTCCCGGGAAAGAGAAGTTTGGTAAAGATCTAACCTGGTGGAAGTTTTCATGAGAGAGTGAGAGTAGTTGTGAAGGAGCCATCGAAGGTGCGAGTATTTAAAACATCTGCTGTTGAAATGTGTGTTCCGAGCTTGAATTGAAACGTTTCTGAGTGAAATGGGAGCGGTCTTCCCCACTCCCTCTGACGCTTCTCCTGGGCATGAATGTTGCCCTGGGGGGGACGGGAGAGCTGCCAGCCAGTCGGCAGGACCTCCTCCCGAGTGAGGGCAGACGTCCAGTCTGATGCCAATCAGTGCTTGTTAGAGGGTAATAGGGTAATGTTGGGATCGGTAGGAGGGGGTGAGGTATGGCCCACCTCTGCCATCCTGAAACCTCAGGCCCTGAAACCTTTTTATAAAAAAAAAACCCCAATTTATTTCTAATTAAGGGGCAATTTAGCATGGCCAATTCACCTACCCTGAACCTCTTTTTGGGTTGTGCGGTGTGAGACCCACACACACACCCACACACACATACTGGGAGAATGTGCAAACTCCACACGGACAGTGACCCATTGCCGGGATCGAACCCGGGTCCTCGGCGGCATGAGTCAGCAGTGCTAACCACTGCGCCGCCTTCCTGAAACCTTTCTTTAACTTATGAGCGACAACATTCTTCAGGGTTAGATGCTGGGAAACTGTTTCACTTGACCTGGGAATGCAGATCGCGATGTCATCGTCACCGAATAAAGGATCAACCATTTAGGAACGAGGTGGGGAGAAATTTGGATGGCACAGTGGTTGGCACCGCTGCCTCACAGTTCCAGGGTCCCAGGTTCCATTCTGACCTTGGGCCACTGTGGAGTCTGCACGTTCTCCCTGTGTCGGCGTGGGTTTCCTCCGGGTGCTCCGGCTTCCTCCCACAGTGTGCAGGTTAGGCCTCTCTAAATTTCCCTTTAGTGTCCAAAGGTGGGGTTACAGGGATAGGGCGGAGGAGTGGGCCGGGGTAGGGTGCTCTTTCAGCGAGTCAGTGCAATCTCAATGGGCCGAATGGCGTCCTTCGGCACTCGAGGGGCTCTATGGATTCTACGCCTCTGTAATTGCAAACCAGTGGAATTCTGTACCCCAGAGAGTGTGACTGCTCAGTTGTTGACTGTGTTTCAGGGATATGGGGAGCGATTGGGAAGGGGGAGTGGTCACGCATGCCACAGCACATTGATGTTTTATACAGCTTTTGTGGTCCCTACACCAGAAACAGAAGAAAACAAACAAATAGAAAGCAGGAGCGCTGCTTAGTATTGAATCTGTCACCATCTCTTCTTGCTCTGTGTTCTCTCCGGGTACATTGAAATGGCAGGACACTGCGGTGTTAACACGCTGGTCTATTCTGACTAAGAATTAGTGCTGTCGTTAGAGAAAGCAAACCAATCTGCCCCCTTGTGGCAGATGTCAGATAGCAACAGCATCTACTTTCGCTGCAAAACCAATCGACTGGCTGCTGCTGCTGGGACTCTCTCTGCTCTCTGGCTGCTGCTGCTGGGACTCTCTCTGCTCTCCAGCTTGGCACCATTTTGCAGCTGAAATCCTGAACACAGAACCAATCCCATCATTTGACCGATCCCCCAAGTGACTAAACAATGCATTGAACCTCAGCAGTGGAGTTGGACTGTCACCATAGTCCGATGAACCGAATGGAAAAGCAGCAAGGCTCCCATTTTGTAAGCCTTCCTGTGAAATTTCAAATGCAGCTTGCGGATGGGGCCCGGTAGCATTGATGCAGCGGCCTGCTCCTTTCACACACGACCAACAACATGCCCCTGACTTGTTTTTTTTAATGAAAAAAGTAAGGGAGCAAGGCAGCCAGACGGAACAGGATTCTGCTTTATGTCATGTTCTCAAGACAGTCAGCAGCGATGATGTTTAACACTTTTTGACAAACCAGTTGATGCAGCACGGCGGCACGCTGGTTAGCACTCCTGCCTCACGGTGCCGAGGTCCCAAGTTCGATCCCGGCTCTGGGTCACTGTCCGTGTGGCTCCACAGCGCCAGGGTCCCAGGTTCGATCCCGGCTCTGGGTCACTGTCCGTGTGGAGTCTGCACATTCTCCCCGTGTTTGCGTGGGTTTCACCCCCCACAACCCAAAGATGTGCTGGCTAGTTGGATTGGCCACGCTAAATTTCCCCTTAGTTGGAAAAAATGAATTGGGTACTTTATATTTATGTAAAAAAAAGATATTCGCCTTTGTGTTTGAGTGGATTCAGCTACTGTAGAATTGCAATGTGCACATCTTTGCTTCCTTCCCTTTAGGCAGTGTGTTCATACTTCAGCCGCAGTGGGAAAGGGCTGCGTAGAATTGGCAGGCAGCCATTGCATATCTGATTCATGACCTTTTCCTTTGTTTTGATAGCATGTGTACTGGTTACTAGGAACTTTGGATGATGCCGTTCAGCCTGTCTTTCTAATGGTTGTGGTCTAAATACATGGAACTTAAGCCCGCCAAGAAACTTTGCAGGCGACACTAAATTCCTCCAGTCGGTTTATCAGCATTAGATTGAGGTTTCAAAAACATGTTTACCCGGATTTCATTTTCCTGTTCTCTGGCCTGGGTTTTGTATGATTGCTTCCCAGGTCTCGTATTCCATACCGACCAACGCAGAACACTCTGGCAGCCAGGAGGCAGGACAGAGAATTCTTTTTTTTTAAATAAATAAATTTTAAGTAACCCAGTTTCTTTTTTTGTTTCCAATTAAGGGACAATTTAGCGTGGCCAATTCACCTACCCTGCACATCTCTTTGGGTTGTTGGTGGGGGGGGGGGGGGGGGGGGGGGTGCGGGGAGGCCCGCGCAGACACGGGGAGAATGTGCAAGCTCCACACGGACAGTGACCCGGGGGCATTGCTGCGCCGCCGTGTTGCCCCGGCAAAAATGGAACATTCCGGAAAGCATTCGACCGGCCTGGCAGGCTGAGACACCGAGTTCGCACTTCAAGTCGATGATCTCTCATCAGAACCAGACAAAGATTTGATGAGTTGAATAACCAATGACACGGGGGGGAGGGGGGGGGGGGGGGGGGCTGATTTAATTCAGAACAGATTTGGCGACGTACGTAAAGTGAAATTCAGGGCTCTGTGTACGCACCACCCCCCCCCCCCCCCCCCATGGAAATTCAAAGATTTAATTCAGCAGTTAGGAACATTCAGCTGCACATGCACGTTCACCCATTCCATTAGTGCTGGGGTGAGGGGGAAATGAGAAAGAGTTCAACAATTTCTGCTGCTCCGTGTTTGCAGACTTGCTTCCTGACATTCAGCTGAAAGCGGGAAAGCTGGTCTATCTGCAGGGGTAACCCGCGTGCATGGAATTGGCACCCAACCTGATATGGTTCCAGACCTCCGAGGCGGTGAGACCTCGTGTGGTGGCTCGTGGTAGTGCAAGTCAGACGTCCAGCATAAACTGAACAAGGGTTGGTTGGTAACAAGTGAAGGCAAACCATACACAGGTATAGAGTCACTAAACAGGTCCTTCACTCTGCGGCCCCAGGCTCCATTCTGCCCAGCCCCATGCCTTTTGCCCGTTGGTCCGGCTTTGCGCACTCCTGCGTGGACTGTGAGCGCTCACCCCGTAAAGGGGCCACGCTACCATTCCTTGCATCTGCATCAACGTTAGGGGGGTGAAAATGGTCTTGTTTAGTCGAACATGGCGCGTATGTGGAGCACATGCTGAGTGTGTCCTCAGGGCTGGGTAGGTTGGATTTTACTTGGTGCTGCGGTTCCGTGTGTGACAAAACAATAAATTGTTTTTATATTTTCACTCAGCCTCTCTTGCGTAAGGCATCGGGGGCAGGGGCTCTTACTTTCACTGTCTCCGAGGATTTCGCCAATACCACTCCCAGCTGACAGTGTGCGGAAGGCATCGGTGTGATCAGCTCTTTGCCTCTACAGCATCTTCACTTTTTGGAGGAGAAGATGAGCAGAACATCCCTGTTTACATGGAGTTGACAAGTTTCTCTCTCTGCCCCATAGCCTGCAGAATATGTTGGGGGAGGCAGGTAGTCAAACCGCTTAGTGACACCTCATAACATTCCAGTTACATCAGCCTCTTCCCCACAATTGCCCCGCCCATGATTCCCAGCAAGTATCTGTCACAGAAACGTTTGTCAGTTTAGTTCAGACACTACCAGCCCAGCGTTTATTGACTGTTTGAAACAGCAAAAAGCCACATTGCTTCATTTCATATTGACTAAATTGTAGCGAGCTTTTATCTTGCCACTTTTCCAAAGGTGAGACTTTGTGGATGTCGGCTTTCCTCTGCTCTCCCAAGGTGCTGACCTGTGTCGGTCTGGGTCTGGGTGCTGACCCGTGTCAGTCTGGGTGCTGACCTGTGTTGGTCTGGGTGCTGACCTGTGTCGGTCTGGGTCTGGGTGCTGACCTGTGTCGGTCTGGGTCTGGGTGCTGACCCGTGTCGGGCTGGGTGCTGACCCGTGTCGGTCTGGGTCTGGGTGCTGACCCGTGTCGGGCTGGGTGCTGACCTGTGTTGGTCTGGGTGCTGACCTGTGTCGGTCTGGGTCTGGGTGCTGACCCGTGTCGGTCTGGGTGCTGACCCGTGTCGGTCTTGGTCTGGGTGCTGACCCGTGTCGGCCTGGGTCTGGGTGCTGACCCGTGTCGGTCTGGGTGCTGACCCGTGTCGGTCTGGGTCTGGGTGCTGACCCGTGTCGGTCTGGGTCTGGGTGCTGACCCGTGTCGGTCTGGGTGCTGACCCGTGTCGGTCTGGGTGCTGACCCGTGTCGGTCTGGGTCTGGGTGCTGACCCGTGTTGGTCTGGGTGCTGACCCGTGTCGGGCTGGGTGCTGACCCGTGTTGGTCTGGGTGCTGACCCGTGTCGGGCTGGGTGCTGACCCGTGTCGGTCTGGGCCTGGGTGCTGACCGTGTCGGTCTGGATGCTGACCCATGTCGGTCTGGGTCTGGGTGCTGACCCGTGTCGGTCTGGGTGCTGACCCGTGTCGGACTGGGTGCTGACCCGTGTCGGGCTGGGTGCTGACCCGTGTCGGTCTGGGTCTGGATGCTGACCCGTGTCGGACTGGGTGCTGACCCATGTCGGTCTGGGACTGGGTGCTGACCCGTGTCGGTCTGGGTGCTGACCCGTGTCGGTCTGGGTGCTGACCCGTGTCGGACTGGGTGCTGACCCGTGTCGGGCTGGGTGCTGACCCGTGTCGGTCTGGGTCTGGATGCTGACCCGTGTCGGACTGGGTGCTGACCCGTGTCGGTCTGGGTGCTGACCCGTGTCGGTCTGGGTGCTGACCCGTGTCGGTCTGGGTGCTGACCCGTGTCGGTCTGGGTGCTGACCCGTGTCGGTCTGGGTGCTGACCCGTGTCGGGCTGGGTGCTGACCCGTGTCGGACTGGGTGCTGACCCGTGTCGGTCTGGGTGCTGACCCGTGTCGGTCTGGGTCTGGGTGCTGACCCGTGTCGGTCTGGGTGCTGACCCGTGTCGGTCTGGGTGCTGACCCGTGTTGGTCTGGGTGCTGACCCGTGTCGGTCTGGGTGCTGACCCGTGTCGGTCTGGGTGCTGACCCGTGTCGGTCTGGGTGCTGACCCGTGTCGGTCTGGGTGCTGACCCGTGTCGGTCTGGGTCTGGATGGTGACCCGTGTCGGTCTGGGTGCTGACCCGTGTCGGTCTGGGTGCTGACCCGTGTCGGTCTGGGTGCTGACCCGTGTCGGTCTGGGTGCTGACCCGTGTCGGTCTGGGTGCTGACCCGTGTCGGTGTCGGTCTGGGTGCTGACCCGTGTCGGTCTGGGTCTGGGTGCTGACCCGTGTCGGTCTGGGTGCTGACCCGTGTCGGTCTGGGTGCTGACCCATGTCGGTCTGGGTCTGGGTGCTGACCCGTGTCGGGCTGGGTGCTGACCCGTGTCGGTCTGGGTGCTGACCCGTGTCGGTCTGGGTCTGGGTGCTGACCCGTGTCGGGCTGGGTCTGGGTGCTGACCCGTGTCGGTCTGGGTGCTGACCCGTGTCGGTCTGGGTGCTGACCCGTGTCGGTCTGGGTCTGGGTGCTGACCCGTGTCGGGCTGGGTCTGGGTGCTGACCCGTGTCGGTCTGGGTGCTGACCCGTGTCGGTCTGGGTGCTGACCCGTGTCGGGCTGGGTGCTGACCCATGTCGGGCTGGGTGCTGACCCGAGTCGGTCTGGGTCTGGGTGCTGACCCGTGTCGGACTGGGTCTGGGTGCTGACCCGTGTCGGTCTGGGTGCTGACCCGTGTCGGACTGGGTGCCGACCCGTGTCGGACTGGGTGCTGACCCGTGTCGGACTGGGTGCTAACCCGTGTCGGGCTGGGTGCTGACCCGTGTCGGTCTGGGTGCTGACCCGTGTTGGTCTGGGTGCTGACCCGTGTCGGTCTGGGTGCTGACCCGTGTCGGTCTGGGTGCTGACCCGTGTCGGTCTGGGTGCTGACCCGTGTCGGGCTGGGTGCTGACCCGTGTCGGTCTGGGTGCTGACCCGTGTCGGTCTGGGTCTGGGTGCTGACCCGTGTCGGACTGGGTGCTGACCCGTGTCGGACTGGGTGCTGACCCGTGTCGGTCTGGGTGCTGACCCGTGTCGGGCTGGGTGCTGACCCGAGTCGGGCTGGGTCTGGGTGCTGACCCGTGTCGGTCTGGGTCTGGATGCTGACCCGTGTCGGACTGGGTGCTGACCCGTGTCGGTCTGGGTGCTGACCCGTGTCGGTCTGGGTCTGGGTGCTGACCCGTGTCGGACTGGGTGCTGACCCGTGTCGGTCTGGGTGCTGACCCGTGTCGGTCTGGGTCTGGGTGCTGACCCGTGTCGGGCTGGGTGCTGACCCGTGTCGGACTGGGTGCTGACCCGTGTCGGTCTGGGTCTGGGTGCTGACCCGTGTCGGGCTGGGTGCTGACCCGTGTCGGTCTGGGTCTGGGTGCTGACCCGTGTCGGACTGGGTGCTGACCCATGTCGGACTTGGTGCTGACCCGTGTCGGGCTGGGTGCTGACCCGTGTCGGACTGGGTGCTGACCCGTGTCGGTCTGGGTGCTGACCCGTGTCGGTCTGGGTCTGGGTGCTGACCCATGTCGGTCTGGGTCTGGGTGCTGACCCGTGTCGGTCTGGGTCTGGGTGCTGACCCGTGTCGGTCTGGGTGCTGACCCGTGTCGGACTGGGTGCTGACCCGTGTCGGTCTGGGTCTGGGTGCTGACCCGAGTCGGACTGGGTGCTGACCCGTGTCGGTCTGGGTGCTGACCCGTGTCGGACTGGGTGCTGACCCGTGTCGGGCTGGGTGCTGACCCGTGTCGGGCTGGGTGCTGACCCGTGTCGGGCTGGGTGCTGACCCGTGTCGGTCTGGGTGCTGACCCGTGTCGGACTGGGTGCTGACCCGTGTCGGTCTGGGTGCTGACCCGTGTCGGGCTGGGTGCTCACTGACGCACAGTGCATTTTGCAACGAGCCATTACTGACGTTGGAGGCCAGTTTTCACTTTGCCAGTTGGGCAGGCAGCAACGGAGCTGAACGTAGCGTCCTCATTCCTGTCTTTGTGTTGACTGTGTGGATAGCATCATCAGATGGGGGGGGAGGGGGGGGCAAAAAACAATTTTACCCCGATTGAGCATTAAAAGATTTATTAAAACAGCCCCTGATACTGGAAACTGGGAATTCTCCAGATCCGAGGATCTATTTAAATCTTCAAAACTCATCACTAAACCTTTGTGACGTGTCATTGTTTGGGGATATGGCTGAGAGGAAATAAATGGAGTGCTCCTACAGAAAGGGAGTGATTCAATTTTGTTTTATCCTTTCATGGGATGAGGGCGGCTCGAAGAAGGTCAGCATTTGTTGCTCATCCGAAGTTACCCTTGAGAGTATTTAAGAGTCAACCACATTGCTGTGGGTCTGGAGTCACATGTAGGCCAGACCGGGTAAGGACGGCAGATTTCCTTCCCTCAAGGACATTAGTGAACCAGACTTATCATTCCAGATTTTTATTGAATTCAAATTTCACCGTCTGCCGTGGTGGGATTGAAAGCCAGGTCCCCAAACCCTGGGTGTCTGGAATACCAGTCCAGAGACAATGCCACAACACCACCCCCTCCCTCACCAAACTGGCTGAAGGGGCTGAATGGCCTAATCCTGCTTCTATGCCCTTTCAATTGAAGTCAGCCAGGAGAGCATTTGGCTGTGGCATTCTTGGGTTACAGGACTAAGAAAGTGGCCTGGATTTGTTCCAGGAGCTTGAATGGTGAGACCACCTCTCTCGCTTTCTCCCTCTCTCCTGTGAAGTTTCCCCAGGGTCCAAGAGGCCCTCTTTGTGACAACCTGGCCCCATGTGGTTTTTACTCGTATGTGCTGTTTGGTGTCGTGTGTCACCAGGGTGTGAAAACCACAGAGGATATTGTGGGTACCCAATTCTGTGCTCAGCCAAGCAACGCACACGTAACCCCAGAGGGAGGGCCAGGGTGGGTCAGTGAATAGGCTGACCAGCCTCCTCCTCCCTTCACCGCAGGCACCATGGCCTGCTGTGCTGCCCAGTTAACCATCAAGACCGAGATCCGTAATCTCGACCCAGAGTGGGGATTAAACTCGAGACCCCCATGGTCTGGGTCACTCTTAAGCCACTGTATAAAACCACTTGCCTGTGGTGCTTTGAGTTTGATGGAAGGCCGTCCACATTTGCAGTGCCATATGAACCCGCTAAACCCTCCGTACTCTGTCACCCCACGGCTTTAGAAATAGGGGAACACCGAGGCTCTCTGCTAGGCCGAGCCTCATGATTGGGGCTGGGCGGAAAGCAATTTGAAAAATGGCGGCACCATTCTAATACAACCACCATCATCTTCCGCAGGAGCATCCATCCCCTGTACAATTCTAGACTCCGACTCTACTCCTCCCAAATTTGAAAGTGAAATATGGGCATCACGGTGGCGCAGTGGTTAGCACTCCTGTCTCACGGCGCCGAGGTCCCAGGATCGATCCCGGCTCTGGGTCACTGTCCGTGTGGCGTTTGCACATTCTCCCCGTGTCTGCGTGGGTTTCGCCCCCACAACCCAAAAGATGTGCAGGTTAGGTGGATTGGCCATGCTAAATTGCCCCTTAATTGGAAAAAATGAATTGGGTACTCTAAATTTATTTTTTTAAATCCCTGCAGGGTAAGCGATGTCCTTTAGGGAAGGAAATCTGCCATTCTGACCTGGTCTGGCCTACGTGCGGTTGACCCTTAACTTCTCCTCTACAATGTTCAGTTCAAGGGTAATTAGGAATAGGCAACAAATGCTGGCCGCGCCACATCCCATGAAATAATTTTTTTTTTAAATCTAGGCTTTTGAGGCAATAAATCTGCGGGAGAAAGAAAATCAGTCTGCGATGACTCCACTTTATCCCTTTACGGGTTGTGGTCTCCGTTGACAGGCTCCAGCAGTCATTGCCCATCTCTGATCGTTAGAGGATGGTCGCGAGTCAACGTCTGGAATACAGCTGAGTGGCTTGCTCCGCCATTTCGGGGAGTAGTTGAGAGTCAACCCCATTGCTGTGGGTCAGCTGCAGGCCAGACTGGGTAAGGACGGCAGATTGAACGACATTAGTGAAACTGATGGGTTTTGAACGTCAATCTGGTAGTTTTTGCCGTCACCATTACTGACGCTAGCTTCTTTATTTCTGCTGCCGCTAACCTTAGCAGCTAATCCTACGAGGAGATCTGCTGTTGAGGGTGCGTCACCCTCGTCTGTCTTGCTCCATCCTCAGCCATCCACTGTAGCTGCTCTGCCACCGACCTGTGACGTCCCATCCAAATATGGCTAGGCCGACCCTTTTTTCTGCTGCCTCCACTTTGCCCTCTGCCCTTTGCCCTCTGATCAAATGGCTGAAATACTGACTCTCCCATTTCTGGATGTCACTTTTTAAGAATTCTTTTCAACCATGCAGTTTGAAGCACCTCAATTTGTCCTACGGTCTGTATTTTTTTAAAATTTGTTTTATTGAGTTTAAATTCCATCACCTGCTGTGGTGGGATTTGAACCTGGGTCTCTTGATTGCTAGCCCAGTAACATAGTCATTGTGCTACCTGAGTCCAGTGATTCTTCCTGGAAGTGTGCAGACATGAAGGCAGGAGTGGTCGAGGGACATTGTGCCATTGATGAATCTGCTGATACTTTACTGTCCTGTGCTCATGCCTGAACAGTTGAATGGGAGATTAGAGGCCTTATTGTTTTGTCACCGTACCCCAGCCCATGTCTGGGAGGGAAAGGAATAACTAAGGTCCCACCTTGGGTCAGGGATGGCAGAAGATGGGGGTGGCACGGCGGCGCAGAGGACCCGGAATCGATCCTGGGTCACTGTCCGTGTGGAGTTTGCACATTCTCCCCGTATCTGGGTGGGTCTCGCCCCCACAACCCAAAGATGTGAAGGGTAAGTGGATTGGCCACGCTAAATTGCCCCTTACTTGGATTTTTTTTAAATTAAAAAAACATTAAAGAGAAACAGGGATGGCAGTAGATTGCATTCCTTGCTCCCTGTGAACGGGTCAGTAAATTGCAGGCGAGTCCCCCGCAGTACTGGAACATTGCTCAGCGTTGGCCGCCTGTCCGTATTGGGGCTGAGACTGGAGCTGACAGTCAGCCTCCTATTGTGTAGCTTGAACGCCCTATTCTAAGCCCTGTGCTGTGATGCCAACACGGCAAAACCACGTGGCAAGGTTTCTGCCCAAAATTACAGGATTTCAAGCGAGGAATTTGTGTTGACAGGAGGACGTATGAGGTGGGTTACGCTGACGGAGCTGACTGATCAGTGAACTGTGATGATGATGAGCAGAGGTCGCGTCTCGTGGCGTGTTTCATGTCCCAATCTCCGAAATGGGATTGCCATGAAAATCCATTTGCCTAAAAACCCCGCTGCTCTCGGGGCAATCCAAATGGTGTTTAATGCAAAGAAATCGCACAGCAGTGAATCTGTCCGTCGCCCTTTTTGATATTTTTGAACTAATTTGGCTGCTCTTGTCAGCAGCGATATCCTCGTCCAGCAGGCGTGTGCTTCAGAGCAGTTTTAGGGATATTATGGCCTGTAAGGCAAAAGTGCTCAAGACCTTAAGCAAAGGGACACCCCCGGGTGTTGGGGAATCATGGCAGGCAAGGCAGAAAGCACTTGCGTTTTCAGAGTGCCTTTCACATCCTCAAAGGCATCACGCAATGCTTACAGCCAAAGAATGGCTTCTGGAAGTGTTATTACCCATGGTCAATAGGTAAACCTGGTCGCCAGTTTAAGCACAGCAGTGAGATGAATGAACATTGCGCAGGGACCCTTCGTAACATTGGAAACATGTGCAGAACTTGTCATAATACTGAAAAAAAGCGCAAAACTAACAGTAGCAGGCAGGTGATTTCTTCATGTGCTTTGAACCTCTCTATGTTTCGATGGACCGACAATGGGAGTTGTGCTGGGGATTATAGAATCAGAGAATGGGTACAGAACAGAAGGAGGTCTTGCAATCTGCGTGCTCCTGCTTTCTCCCCCCATCCCCCCCGCCCCATTGGCTGGGCCCTTCCCTCTTGCCCTGTAAAAACATTTCTCTTTCCAGGTAATAATCCCGTTCTCTTTTGCAGGCCCGGATTGAGCCTGCCTCCTTCGCACTCTCAGGCAATACATTCCAGATCCTAACCACTGGCTGCGTTTATATTTTAGAAATAGGTTTTCCCTCACATCCCCTTTTTACTTCTTCGGCCAATGATAGAAAACCAGTGCCCTCTCGATCCTCCCAGCGGTGAAAACTCTTTCTCCCGATCTACTCTGTCCAGGCCCCCTCATTATTTTGAACACCTTGTGTGGGAGGGTGGGGGTGGGTAAGTGCCCCCAAATGTCCCGAGTGCCAAACCCGAAGCATTCATAATCTAGCTCGAGTGATTACGATCAATATTGTGTGTTTGTTGATGTTGTCAACAGGGCTAAGCTTTAAGTGGTTTCCTGTTATCAAGATTCGTGATCATATTATTTCCTCTGTAATCAACCCCTCCTGTCTCTCTTTTTAAAGTAATGCGATGTATACGGGTGTTTTATTTCACTTTGTTTCAGTTTGTGTTTTATTTTATACAAACATCGATGGCCAGGCCCTTTCCTATTGCATCGGATCAGGTCACCAAAACGTGATGGTAATCAACACCTAGCGAGTGGGAAATGACGATCCCCATCTGGGGCTGCAGGAAAGGTTGAAACATGGGCATTGGGGGGGGGGGGGGGGCATCGAATTGGGGGGGGGGGGGGCGACAACTCTGCAGGGGCGAGGGAGGTTGGAGATGGAGTGGGAGTTTGCAACGACCAAACACTGGATGGACATTTAGAGGTGGTGGTGATTTCGAAATGGACATCGATCAATTCGCAATGTCAACTGACCTTGGGAGGGTGGGGGTGAAAGGTCAGGGAGATAAATTAGCTAGTGATCTATTCCAGTGTGAATGGAGTCAAGGAGGCGGGAGGTGAAGAAAAGGTTCATGATTTCAGGCCGAAGGCAAAGGGGGAATCTTACTGGGGGGGGGGGGGGTTGGCTTTGTAGAAAATAGCAAAGCAGGGTGGGTAGCAGGAGAGATGGCTCGACTAGTTTTGCAGTAGATATGGGCAAGAAGGAGGAGCAACTTCGGGGACCATTCTCAGTGACGTGGGGATTTTGCTGGGGTTAATGATTGGGGGGGGGGGGGGGTGCGTGTCTGAACAGATCAGCTGCAGAACAAGCAGCCAGGGTTGGCAGTCTGTGAACTAATATCCAGGGATAAACTAAACACATGGTGATAATATGGGACTTGGCTCTAAGGCCACTCAACCCACATTGGTTAAATGACCAAATAAAGTTCATTATGTGTGGCACGGCTGAGGTACTAGAGGGTGCTGGCTCTATTGCACTGCTCGTGTCCCAAGCTCGAAGGGCAGGTGGGGAGGGAACTGGAGGCCAGGAGAATGAACGTTGCAGACAAATCTTGGTTATTGAGTTGAGACGCCACCTGAGTGCAGCAAAGGCTGGCAGCTTTCCCCAGCTACTGGCACCAAGGTGGGCCCAAGGGGCAGCTCACCAGTGGCAGGTGGTGCAGCCAGACGGACTGTGTAGGACACCAGCTGGGTGTCGGAGATGGGGGATCTGAAGGGCAACGTGTGACTGGCACCAGCCCACGATTGTGATGCTAGAATGTAAGAAACAGCAGCAGGAGTCGGCCATCCAGCCCCTCGAGCCTCTTCTGCCGTTCGGTAAGATCGTGGCTGCTCCGATTGCGGCCTCGACTTCACTTTCCCACTGTCCCGCCCGCTTCCCCGTAGCCACTTGACTCCCCTGTAGAACAAAAATATGTTTAACCCAGCACTGAATAAATTCAATGGCCCAGCCCCCTGACTGCTCGCTGGGGAGGAGAATTCCACAAACTGCTGATCCTCTGGGAGAAGAAATTCTTCCTCTTAAATGGGAGACTGCTTATATTGAAACAGTGCCCCCTCGTTCTAGATTCGCCCATCAGGTGATTTCTGTGGGATCCTAAAAATAAGCGGTAAGCAGAATCAAGAACCTAACACTGTTTGGGAGCAGGGGAATGACGGCCTAAATCTGACCTCTTTGCACCACTGCTCTTGTCACGTGAGGTCCAGTCGTAGCTCGAGTTTCCCATTTGCATTTATAAATCCGTCCACACACTTTCAGCCCTGCGAGGCCTGTGCTGGTTCCCTCAGCTGGGAGGCCTGTGCTGGTTCCCTCAGCTGGGAGGCCTGTGCTGGTTCCCTCAGCTGGGAGGCCTGTGCTGGTTCCCACAGCTGGGAGGCCTGTGCTGGTTCCCTCAGCTGGGAGGCCTGTGCTGGTTCCCTCAGCTGGGAGGCCTGTGCTGGCTCCCTCAGCTGGGAGGCCTGTGCTGGCTCCCTCAGCTGGGAGGCCTGTGCTGGTTCCCTCAGCTGGGAGGCCTGTGCTGGTTCCCTCAGCTGGGAGGCCTGTGCTGGTTCCCTCAGCTGGGAGGCCTGTGCTGGCTCAGCTGGGAGGCCTGTGCTGGTTCCCTCAGCTGGGAGGCCTGTGCTGGCTCAGCTGGGAGGCCTGTGCTGGTTCCCTCAGCTGGGAGGCCTGTGCTGGCTCAGCTGGGAGGCCTGTGCTGGTTCCCTCAGCTGGGAGGCCTGTGCTGGTTCCCTCAGCTGGGAGGCCTGTGCTGGTTCCCTCAGCTGGGTGGCCTGTGCTGGTTCCCTCAGCTGGGTGGCCTGTGCTGGTTCCCACAGCTGGGAGGCCTGTGCTGGTTCCCTCAGCTGGGAGGCCTGTGCTGGTTCCCTCAGCTGGGAGGCCTGTGCTGGTTCCCTCAGCTGGGAGGCCTGTGCTGGTTCCCTCAGCTGGCAAAGCCTGAGAATTACCCAACTGGCTATAGCTTCTTTTAAAACGTTCAACATTCCCCTTGACCGGAGACCCTGGAGACGTGGAGGAGGGGATCTCTGAGAGTCCCGGGATGGCATTAATACAGCTCGAGTTTTAATAAACATCATTGCTCTCTGACAGAGGGATCAGTAGCAACTTGGACCTCCCCTGTCAAGTGGACCTTCAAGATAACCCCCCCTCTCCAACTCGTCACATCGCTCCATTGTGCGGAAAACTCCCTCCCAAAGGAGCAAACATTGTGCGGAAAACTCCCTCCCAAATAAGCACACCTCCGACCCAACATGTCAACAACCAGGCTTCCATCTCCCCTCAGCAGGTGGGCAAACCCTCAATAGAATATAGACTGGACATGGTCAACGTGGCCACCTGATGTATATGAGGCACCTCAATAGCTCGCTTGTGTAACTCAGCCCGATCTTAGGCCGCATAGCAACATTTTTCTTTCCCCTCTCCCACCCACTCAAGTTTGGGGGGAGGGGGGAGAGAAGAAACAATTGAGCGAAAATCCACCTTCCTTGTCCTCGTGTACTTTCGACTGGCTACTGCAGAGAGAGGGAGAGAGACGAGGGAACAGCATGAGGTGAGAACGTAACCCTCCCTACCCATGGTTGGGCTGCCATTGTTCAACAAATACCATGTATGTTGTGCTGCCTGATCAAACAACACAATTGAAATGAAATTAAAATCGCTTATTGTCACGAGTAGGCTTCAAATGAAGTTACTGTGAAAAGCCCCTAGTCGCCACATTCCGGCGCCTGTTCGGGGAGGCTGGTACGGGAATCGAACCGTGCTGCTGGCCTGCTTGGTCTGCTTTAAAAGCCAGCGATTTAGCCCAGTGTGCTAAACCAGCCCCTTTATCGTATTTGTATTTGGGGCTGTGCAGCAAATAATTACCTGTCAGAAAGAAGGTTAAGAAGAAAACTACCAACAACAGCTTTTCGCACAGCCCCGAGGCTATAAATCTTCTCGTCGGGTCATCGGTGCTCTTTTTTTTTTACCTTTCTTTAATACGAAGAGGAAATATCCCTCAGAGTGGCACAGTTGTTTGTTTTTTCCCCCATTAGTGTCCCAAGACAAACACACTGGCTCGCAACAATTGCTCCTTCAACGGTGCCATTATTTGTTGGGTGTGGGGTGGGGGCCGGGGGGGGGGGGGGGGGGGATTGATTCCTCTGCCACAGCCTAAGCTCCACCTGAATCTCCCCCAGAGTCCCGTTACTGCCCACTGAGATAGGCAGAAATCCTCCGTGGCTGCTGCTTCCGTTGTGTAGTTTTAATTCCCTCCCCTTGTTTTTCCCCCCCAAGGGTCTGACTCATGCGAGATATATTTAAATTATCTCTGTGACCTCTCACCCTGCAGTGACGCATCCAGCCCTTCCAAACATTTCAGGCCCATCCCTGATGCGTGCAAACCAGAAATCCAATTTTTTTTTTAAATTTAGATTACCCAATTATTTTTTCTATTAAGGGGCAATTTAGCATGTCCAATCCACCTACTCTGCACATTTTTTTTTTGGGTTGTGGGGGCGAAACCCACGCAGACACGGGGAGAATGTGCAAACTCCACACGGACAGTGACCCAGAGCCGGGATCGAACCTGGGACCTCAGTGCCGTGAGGCGGTTGTGCTAACCACTAGGCCACCGTGCTGCCCTCCCCCCCCAAGTTAAGCCACCCTAAAGAGGCAGGCCACAGGCAAAGGAAAACCTCACCTTTGTGTACCTCCCACAGGCCCAGTAAAACCCTAACAGCCTTGAATCTGCTCCCTGAACCAAACTGTACCCCACCGAGTTTGTGTGCTTGTTTTTCATGAATGTGATGTGTGGTAATAAGGGAACAGGGAAAATATTTCAAGAATCGAAACTGCCTGTGCGACATAACATCGTTGAGTAAATTAACTGAGGTGATTTAGACAATACACATCCCATTTATTTTACAGTAAATTTGCGCCGAAGTTTCAAGGCTTGGGTAGAAGAAGGGTTTGCGTTATGCACAGTTAGATCACAAAGGTTATACTGTAAATCTGTCAGGTCTCGTTAGAATAATAAAGGGGCCAGACCTGTGCTTTTTGCCTTACGTTGATTGCATTCAGAGATCAAAGGCAGCTCTTTGGTAATGTGTGATTCCCTTGGTGATTTGACAGAAAATTATTGTCCTATTTACCCGTATACAATGTCGCACTTTGTCACAACCTCATCCAAACCTCTGCTGTGCTGACTCATCACCCCTCCCACTGTCCTACATAGAGATAATTCACCAATCCCTCGATTTTAAAATGCCTACCCACGTGTTCAAATCGCCCCTGGGCCTCACTCCTCTTGATCTCTGTAACATTGTCCAACTCGAGAATCCTCCAGAAACTTTAGGTTCGTTCAAACTTTGACCAGTGTATCTTCCTTTTCCTTTATTCTACCATTGGCAGTTATGCCTCGAGTTTAGTATTAAAACACTATTTGCCCATGTGAGCATTGTTCACCTGAAAATATGCAGGGAATAACGCTCCTGTGGGATAGGAGCTGCAACCTTGTCGGGAGACGACAATTGGTGCCCATGTTTCTGACTAGGGAAGGGACACTGAGGGAGGGCAACTTTTTCAGAGTCATAGAATAGTAAGATGCAGAATGAGACCATTCAGCCCATCGACTCTGCGCCAGCTCTTTTGAAGAGAAATCTAGTGAGTCCCGCTCTCCAGCTCGTTCCCTACCTCCTGGCGTTTATTCCTCCTACCAGTGTTTTACCGAGCTCCTTCAGTCGCAGTTCCGATTGAGCTTTCCTGTTCTCTGATTCCTCATACGGTGCATTAAGCAATTCTTTTTTTTAATATAAATTTAGAGTACCCAATTATTTTTTCCAATTAAGGGGCAATTTAGCGTGGCCAATCCACCTAGCCTGCACATCTTTGGGTTGTGGGGGTGAAACCCACGCAGACACGGGGAGAATGTGCAAACTCCACACGGACAGTGACCCAGGGCCGGGATTCGAACCCAGGTCCTCAGCGCCGTAGGCAGCAATGCTAACCACTGTGCCACCGTGCTGCCCCGCATTAAGCAATTCTGCCGATTCGCGGAATCCCAAAACATTAATTCTCAAAAATAAAAGCAATAACATCATGTGGCCGTATGCCTAAGTAGACTTACCAGCTAAAGCCAGTTTCTTCCCTATTGCCACATCAGTTGAAGTAATCCCGTAGTCACGTAACAGCCCTCACATTTATATAGACATCCTCGCAAGTTATTCTGAAGTGGACTCCACCAGCCCGTTACTGGGTGTTATTGAGTAGCTACCGAGTGTTCCTTGAATGACAATTTTTCATGCTCTGTTCATTTTGGAGGTTTCCTATCTCGGCAAGCAACCTCTTGCAGTTGTGACAAGATCTGCACTGGTTGTCCCAATATGTCAAAGTTCATTGTCCCTCAACCAATCCATCTGAATTGATGCCACTTCTGAGGAAACCGCAGCTCATTCTCGACTCTCTCCCAAAGCTTCATGCTTTTTTTAAAAAAAATTCCTTTTTTTTTAAATTTAGAATACCCAATTAATTTTTCCAATTAAGAGGCTATTAGAGTGGCCAATCTACCTATCCTGCACATCTTTGGGTTGTGGGGGTGAAACCCACGCAGACACGGGCAGAATGTGCAAACTCCACACGGACAGTGACCCAGGGCCGGGATTCGAACCCGGGTCCTGAGCGCCGTAGGCAGCAATGCTAACCACTGCGCCACCGTGCTGCCCAGCTTCTGCATGATTGGCTTGGACAGAAATATTGCTGGGGACACCAACGACTTAAATAATCCATCGAAAGCCACTGTTCTATTCTCAGCAATCTTTTGACACCCTCCATTGGCACTGTCGCTGGACGAGTAATTCAGAGGCCCAGGCAAATGCTCTGGGGACACGGTTTCAAATCCCAGCACGGCAGCTGGTGGAATTTAAAATCAGTTCGTAAAATTCGTAATTGAAAGTTTGCCTCAGTGGTGGTGAGCATCAAGCCATCAGCAATGGTCGTTAAAAACCTATCGGGTTGATAATGTCCTTCAGGGAGGGAGCAGGTTTGCCATCTTTATCTGGTGTGGCTGACATGTGACTGCAGATCCACTGCCCTCTGAAATGGCCGAGCTAACCACCCAGTTCAAGGGCAATTATGGATGGGCAACAAATGTTGCACTTTCCAGCGACACCCACATCCCATGAACAAATACATTTTTAAAAAGGAGGTACCTTTGTAATCTGCACCCAGCTTTTTAGATAGAACCTGCAGCAGAGAAACAGGCCCTTTGGCCTAGCTGGTCTTTGTTGATGTTTATGGTTTGCACGAGCTTCCTCCTATCTTACTTCATCTCCCCATTTCTCCTTCATTTGCTCATCCAGCTGTCTCCATTGGACACTGCGGCCAAGATTCTCTGTTGCAAGTCCGTTGCTGGCGACGACGGAGAATTTTTAAAATGTAAATTCAGAGTACCCAATTCATTTTTTTCCAATTAAGGGGCAATTTAATGTGGCCAATCCATCCACCCTGCACATCTTTGGGGGCGAAACCCATGCAAACATGGAGAGAATGTGCAAACTCCACAGTGACAGTGACCCAGAGCCGGGATCGAACCTGGGACCTCGGCGCCAAGAGGCAGCAATGCTAACCCACTGTGCCACCGTACTGCCCCTTAGAGGACGGAGAATTTGGCACTCGGCCAAATCTCCCATTCACTGCAGCGAGACCAGGGAATCCCCCTGTCGTGAACGGAATCCCGCCCTGTATCTCCGTATTTATTCCAGTAGCCCCTCAGGGACATTACTGTGACCTGATGGATAACATCAAACATGATGGTCAAGGGCGGCACAGTGACACAGTGGTTAGCACTGCTGCCTCACGGCGCCGAGGACCCTGGTTCGATCCCGGCTCTGGGTCACTGTCCGTGTGGAGTTTACACATTCTCCCCGTGTTTGCGTAGATTTCGCCCCCACAACCCAAAGATGTGCTGGTTAGGTGGATTGGCCACACTAAATTGCCCCTTAATTGGAAAAAAAATGAATTGGATACTCTAAATTTATATTTAAAAAAACACGATGGTCAAACCTATTGGCCCCGCAATCTAAAGAGATGTCTTATTTGAAAGACAAACGAGCAAATTACCATTAGCAAAGAGAATTATTCAGTGAGCAGAAAAAAGGGTTTTATTTTCAGCACTACGAAGATCTAGTCAAGATTTGGTTGGCTGCAATGTTATGCCCTCAGTTTTTCAGTCCAAGGGTGGCGAGCTCTTGTTTAGTTCAAAACCCTTGACCCTTTCACTTGAGAATCCTGTCTGAATTGGGACTCGGGGCATGAAAGTAGCAACGGTGGCTGTCAGAGCCCTGAAGAAATCACCTTCTTTCCAGGTCAAATCCACGAAGCAAACTGGACGAGGGCACAAACTCTGTGCCAGAATCTTTGCTGCCAGAACAAGTAGTGGTGTGACCGTGCGGCCAGTGCTGTCATGGTGCGGCCAATATGTAAGATTTATGCTTCGTGGGCAGCACGGTGGCACAGTGGTTAGCATTGCTGCCTCGCGGCGCCGAGGACCCGGGTTCGATCCCGGCTCTGGGTCACTGTCCGTGTGGAGTTTGCACATTCTCCCCGTGTCTGCGTGGGTTTCGCCCCCACAACCCAAAAAGAAAATGTGCAGAGTAGGTGGATTGGCCACGCTAAATTGCCCCTTAATAGAAAAAATGAATTTGGTACTCTAAATTTATAAATTTAAAGAAGAAAGAAAGATTTATGCTTCGTTTGTGATGACTGAATAAGACTAGATTTGTTCCTCCTTTTAATTGTATGGGATCCAGGATTTTTACTGGCATTCTGGGATCACTTTATAGCATTATTTTTTATAACACTTCATAATTAAAGTCACTGATTTAGGGAGACTTAAGTAAATTGAGATTATGGGATTTTCTGGGATTTTTACTGGAGTTCAGGGGATCGTATTCCATAATTCCATCTATTATTCCATGAAACCAATGTTGCAATAGCCTGCATTATGTTTTGAAATGTATCAAAACTGTTGCTACTGCTGCAAAGGGAATATGGTTAGGTTTGTTTCTTCTTCGACAGGGAGGTCGGAGCTGTCTGTGAGAGGTGTCTGTCTTCCCTGTCGAAGCTGTACAGTTGCCTTGTAACCTTGCCCCTCGCCTGAGGTGTGGTGATCCTCAGGTTCAACCACCACCAGTCAGCTCTCCCCCCTCAAAGGGGAAAGCAGCCTATGGTCATCTGGGGCTATGGAGAGTTTTTAACTTTACAATTGTTCATTTCCTGTCATTTTTGGCGAGATTTTCTAATTAATTGCAACAACAAATTGCAGTTATATATTGCCTTTAATCTCGTAGACTGTCCTGAGCCCTTCACAGGAACATCGTCAAATTGGATTTTGCACCGAGCCTCGTCAGGAATTACTAGGATAGGTCAGCAGAAGCCTTGAAGGAGAAGGGAGGGAATTTTAGATTGTTGGGTCTATGCAACTAATGGCTGGAACCCTCAGTCAGTGGTGGAAACTGAGATGTTGACAAACCCATATTTAGGACAAAACAAAACATAGGGAGTGGTGAACAACTTTTACCTTTGCTTTTTTCTTGTTTAAACCATGGGCCCAGGTGCCCCCTCAGTTGGGCACAAGAAAATCCCGTGGCACTATTTTGAAGAATATTTATTCCTCAACCAGATTATCAGGCCATTATCACATTGTTCTTTGTGGGAGTTTGCAATGCGCAAATTTACTGCCTTATTTCCTATATCCAAGCAGTGACTACACTTCAGAATCATTGCATTGGTTGTAACGTGATTTGAGATGTCCTGAAGTTGTGGAAGGCGGGTATCATAATGCAAGTCTTTTTTAAAATCTTTTCTCTCCCTTTCCTCCCCCTTTGTTGGATTCCTGACTCAGCCCCTGTGTGAGAAGGTTTGCTTATTTTCCAAATTCCACTTTGGGCGAAGGGTCTGCACCTGAAACGTTGACCCACCTCCTCTTTCCTGCAGCGTATTTCCAATTGTTCTGTCTTTATTTCAGATTATCTGATGGTTCTCGCTCTTCACGTTAACTGTTCCAAACCCGCCGGCTAACAGCTTCCTCACACTTCCTCCATTCTGGAATTAGCAGGCACACCCACAGCTCATTCGTCAATCGTACTTCCTACAAAGTCTGGTCAAGGTTATTTGTAGCATTCTATCAGATTTGGAGGAGACCCAAATCCATGAATATTTCTTTGGCTTCCCTTTCCGTGGAAATGGTATCCACCCAAAGTGTTCCCCAATACAGAGTCTGCTGATAAAATGCAAGAACCTGCTCTTTATCAAATATGTTTTGAGGAGCTAACAATCCTGGATATCCTCCTGTTTTGATTGCTTTTTTCTCTTGCTAATTTTCTTCTCTACTGAAAGCATTGGCGTGTTGCTGAGCGTAGATCCACGCGCTTTGGGTACCTTTCTCTACCTTGCCCAAGCTTGCAAGTGATCATCTGCAGACATTGACATTGAAGTATTCGCAGGCTATTGGACCACGATGACTGCTGAGTCCAGTCATGGCCCCATCCGGTATCCGCACCATTACCCCAAACATTGAAATGAAATGAAATGAAAATCGCTTATTGTCACGAGTAGGCTTCAATGAAGTTACTGTCAAAAGCGCCTAGTCGCCACATTCCGGCGCCTGTTTGGGGAGACTGGTACGTTCCTTGCAGAGTCTTCCCCAACTTTGAGGTTGTAAGTAACTGTGCAAGTCCTTCCTGTTTAAATGGGCAGACCCGACCTCCCAATGTGTCAAAGATACAAGCAGGCATCACCTGATTGACTTGATGCTGAAGGATGTGACTAGTTCTTCACTGTCTGAGCAGATCATAACTGTAAAGTCCCAGGCAAGCGACCACTCGGAAGCGATGACTGTGAGAAAACTCCAATTTACTGTACCCATTATTTTACACCTACTCCATGAACAGTTTTCTACACTTGGGGCCGAGTATTTATGTCCCAGAGGAACCTGGTTTAAGGGTTGGTGGGGGGGGGGGGGGGGGGGGGGGGGGGGGCTCTGCTCCCCTCGTCAAGGGAGATCGTACTCCGGTGAGGCCACAGGGTCTCTGAGGTTGTAGATGCCGTGTTCTCCAGTCGTGGTGTAACAGTAACTTCAATGTGTTACCTTATCTACAATTGGGTTGTACAGCAGCGATCTTAAACAATTGCTGAATGAGTTGTCACTGGTTGCAATGTACTAAAGGTTCCTCCTTGTCAGGGAAGGAGAATCCCCTTTCAGAATAAGGGCCATGGGTGGTCAGATAAAGTTGTTCTTGGCAGGCAAATTGTATTTGAACTACAAAGGATTTAACTGGCTGATTCCTGTACCTTCCAATTATCACAATTTATCTTTTATGTGTGAAGGTCATTGCTGAGTGCATTGAAGAATTAGTTTTGCAATTTATCACCCTGGGGGATTAGGGGGGCGAGGGTGGTGATTGAAATGCTTTTATTGCCTTTAGCTCAGGAATTATGACTATTTATGGCGATGCATGACAATGTGTTACCCAAAGGGCATTGATGGAATCAATGGGTATTGCAGATTAACATAGTGTATGTGTACTCCAATCTCACATTCCATCAATCTACCACTTCAGAGCCAGAGGAGTCTGTTTCTGCAATCTTCAGATATCCTTATTGGAATGAACGATAGAATAATGGAAAAGTTTCCCATTGCAGGAATCTCCACAATGGTCTTGTCCTGGACATTTTCTTTTCTTTTAGAGTTTAGACCCTGCGCTTTGAATCTAGAAAGGATTCATTTCTATAGCACCTTTTGCAATGTCTGGCCACCTCAGTGCATTTGACAGCCACTGAAGTGCTTTTGAAGTGTTTTTTCTGATGAATTTAGAGTACCCAATTCTTTTTTTTTCCAATTAAGGGGCAATTTAGCGCGGCCAATTCACCCACCCTGCACATCTTTTTGGGTTGTGGGGGATGAGACCCACACAGACACGGAGAGAATGTGCACACGGACAGTGACCCAGGGCCTGGATTGGACCTGGGTCCTCGGCGCCAAGAGACAGCAGTACCAACCACTGCACCACCGTGCTGCCCCTAATGTTTTTAACGTGTAGTCACTGTTATAAAATATGACCAGTTGTTAGCTATCCCACCCCGACATTAAGTTCAACGTGTTAAGTCTGATTGAGAATTGAAATTGTACTGAATCTGACACGGGGCTGGCTGAGTTTCACCCATGGGTGCTTGAGTGGGACCATCACATCACCTGAAATCCCATTGTTCCTGCAGTCTTTGATATGGTCGTTCCAAGGTGTTGAAAAGTGAATCGCTGCTGGTTACAGCCAGAGTACCTTCTGGTGTAAAGTGGAAATAACAGCAAGGATTTATAACACTGAAATGCATGAGGTTTCTTTTTGCTGATGCTGAAATAAATGTTGAAATATTTTTGTATCTGACAATTTCACTTTGATCTTCCTCCACTTCACAAAACATTAGTTTGATATTTCTGATTGCATCCCACATTCAGATGTACGGTGGGAGGGCTAGCTGACTGCTGACTCTCAACTTCTTCCAGTTAATAAAGTCAGGTCTTTCCAACCCACCAGCACTTCATTCTAAGAGCATGATCTTGTTTTGATGTTCAAAACTCTCATCATTTCCCACATCACACAAGGGGCCTATCGGATGATTATAGGTTGCAAGGTGGTTGGTGAAGTTGAAATCAAATTGAAGTTGAAATTTACTCTGTTGAGAGACTTTATTGACTTTGTTCAACCTCACATCTCTCCTTCCATGCCCAGTGTCCCAGCTGTCCCCTATTTACGCTCCTTTGAGGTTGACCATCGAGTGGGTATTTTTACAATAGGGTGGGCCCCCATATGTGCTCAAAACACTTGATTAAACAATGCCCTTCACCCGTTCTCTTCCACTGATCTACCTAAGCATCTTTACTGTTATAACACTACACTCCGTATGCTTTGGGCTGTGGAGCTGAAACCCACGCAGTCACGGGGAGAATGTGCAAACTCCACACAGACAGTGACCCGGGGCTGGGATCGAACCCGGGTCCTTGGAGTCGTGAAGCAGCTGGTTCTAACCATTGCACCACTGTGCCGCTCCTGAACAGAGTAATTAACATCAGATAGGAAGGCAGCAGGTACTTGTGAGAAATTCGATGAAAAGAACAAAGGCCCTATATTTCTATATCTCCTTTCACAACCTCAGCATGTCCCAAAGTGCTGCACAGCCAAAAAATTTACTTTTTTTTTAATAAGAGTTGTTAAGGAGACAGCAGGAAAAAAAGTGGTTTCGTAGGGTGGATGCAGTGAAGGTGTTTAGCCTTGTGGGAGAATCCTAATTCAGTTGTCGTAAATATAAGATAATTTCCAATAAATGCAATAAGCAATTCATGGGAAGCCTCATTAACCCAGAGAGTGGTTAGAATGCAGCACTTGCTACCATCACTGAGACAAGGAGCAGAGACCATCATTTGGCTGGAGAGCCTCTTAACATCATTTGATGAACTGTTGAGGACTCGATGTATAAAATGAATTGTTGCTTTTTGTTTTGCAACATGGATCTTTTTTGAGCCATTTTCAATTAAGTTAAATTGTTGAAATTTGCAATGGCATTCCATGTATGAGGAACTCTTCTTAGATTTGTCTGATTGGATAGTAATCTGAACTACCAATCTAAATTATCGAGCCATATAATAGTTCTAACGTGGCGGTGCGACATTTAAACTTAATAATGCTTTTAAGAAACCACATATTTACTTACAGTCATGAGATATACAGATTTTCCCCTGAATTGTTAAGGATTAAGGATGAAATAATTACTGATCATTAAATGATTGAAATCAGATGTTTGTCAGATCAATGACAATATTTGGTCAGAACAGTGACTGGTAAATTTTAGAACCTGCCTCGCACTTTAAACCACTCTAGTTTAATTTGTTCAACACCCAAGTCAACAGGGATCTTAGATCTAGGCAGATCTAACCAATCTAGATCTTGGTGTGCAGAGGACAGTTTCAAAGTTTGCGGATGACACACAACTTGGAAGTATTGTTAGCTGTGAAGAGGACAGTATAAAACTTAAAGGGACATAGACAAGTTGGTGGAGTGGGCAGACAGCTGGCAGTTGAAGTTCAATGTGGAGAAGTGTGAGGTGATGCATTTTGGTAGGAAGAACAGGGAGAGACATTATAATGTAAGGGTTAAAATTCTAAAAGGGTTTCAGCAGCAGAAGGACCTGGTTGTATGTGTGTATAGATCATTCACCAGATTGATTCCCGGGGGGGGGGGGGGGGGGGGGGGGGGGAGGTTGACGAATGAGGAGAGATTAAACCATTTGGGCTTGTACTTGCTGGACTTTAGAAGGATGAGAGGGGATCTGATTGAGGTATATAAAACACTAAAAGAGGTTGATGTGGACCAAATGTTCCCCCTTAATCTAGAACAAGAGGTCACAGGTATAGGTTGAGAGGCGGTAGATTTAAAACTGAGATGAGGAGGAATTACTTTTCGTAGAGGGTGGTGAATTTGTGGAACTCACTGCCCCACAGTGCGGTGGAGTCTGAGTCATTACATGGTTTCAAGAAAGAGATAGATATATTTCTGATTTTTAAAAAACTGGTTAAAGGGAAAATGAGGAACAGGTAGGGAGGTGGCTTTGAGATCAGAAAGTGATCAGCTATGATCTGATTGAATGGCGGAGCAGGCCCAAAGGGCTGAACTGCCTATTTCTGCTCCTAGTTCCTATGTTCCTATTGAAGGTGGCAGGAGAGGGGAGAGAGCTGTAAAAAGAAGAGCAGAAGGTAGTCTGGGCTTTATTAATAGGGGCAGAGAGTACAAGATCAAGGAGGTAATGCTGAATTTATACAAGACACGATTTAGACCTCAGTTAGAATGTTGTGTGTAGTTCTGGGCTCTACACTATGGGTCAAATGTGAACACATTGGAGGGGGTGCAGAAAGAGGCTTGCAAGAATGGTTCCAGCGATGAGAAACTTCAGTTATGAGGATAGATTGGAGAGTTTGGGATGTTCTCCTTGGAGAGGGGAAGGCTAAGAGGAGATTTGATAGAGATGTTCAAAATCATGAGGGGGTTGGGCAGAGTAAATGGGGAGAAACTGTTCCAGTTCATAAAAGGTTTGAGAACGTGAGGGCGCAGAGTCAAGGTGATTTGGAAAAGAAGCAAATGTGATGCGAGGGAAAACTTTATCACACGAGTGGTTGGGGTCTGCAATGCACTGTTTGAGGGCAGCACGGTGGTGCAGTGGTTAGCACTGCTACCTCAAGGCACGGAGGATCCAGGTTCGATCCCGGCTCTGGGTCACTGTCCATTGTCCGTGTGGAGTTTGCACGTTCTCCCCGTGTCTGCGTGGGTCTCACCCCCACAACCCAAAGTGATGTGCAGGGTAGGTGGATTGGCCAAGCTAATTTGCCCCTTAATTGGCAAAAAAAGAATTGGATGCACTAAATTTATATTTTAAAAAGTTAAATGCACCGTTTGGAAGTGTGGTGAAGGTGGCTGAAATTGAGGTATTAAAAGGGGGGCATTAGATGATTACCTGAATAGAAACAATGGGAGGTATTCTCTCAGCCTGGGTCAGGCTGGAGAATCAGCGCGAATCGCGCCACGCCACCCCGACACCGGGAAGCGATTCTCTGCAGAGCGGAGAATTGGCGTGGTCTGTGCGGCGCCTGTCGGGGATGCCCCCCCCCCTCCCCCCCCGGCGATTCTCAGCCTGGGATGGGCCGAGCGGCCGTAACGAAAAACCCGAGTCCCGATGGCGCCTTTCTAATCTGCTCTTAGCCGGTGGGACCTCGGTGTGGAAGGGTCCAGTGGTGGCCTGTGGGGGGGAGAGAGGAGGATCGACTCCGGGGTGGGGGGGGCTCCGTTGTGGCCTGGCCCGCGATCGGGGCCCACCAATAAGCGGGCCTGCCCCTCAGGCTGGGGGCCTCTTTAGCCCTATGCCACGCTGGCCCCTTTAGCCCTATGCCATGTTGCGTCGGGGCCGGTGCGTTGAAGGAGGCCACTGCGCATGCGCGCGTTGGCACAGGTGCACTGCGCATGCGCGGACCCAGCGGCACCCTGTTGACGCCGGGATCAGCAGCGGGGGTGGCGTGAACCACTCCAGTCCCCTGCTGGCCCCCTGTAGGGGCCAGAATTGCTGATCCTGAGGCCATGTTGACGGCGTTGAGAAACGCAACGGCGTTTCCAACGGCGTCAGCGTTTAGCCTCAGGATTATGGAATCCCGCACAATATACAGGGGTGCTGGGAAAAGGCCGGGGCTGGCACTTAGTCACGTGGATAGTCGGTACAGACACAATGGGCCAAGTGTCGTTCTCCTGAACCATAAACACTCAGTGATTCGGTGAACTTGGAGACAGAGTTATTTACATTTTAAATCTCTGCGCTGTTCTCAGATCTCCTCCATCCATTTTGAGAGCCAGGATAATTTATCACTTCGAAAGGCTGGGATTAATCAGGGATAGTCAGCATTCTTTTGTTAAGGGAAAGTCATGCCGTACAAGCTTAATTGACCTTTTTAGAGGAAGTAACAAGGAGGATTGATTTGGGTAGTGCAGTGGACATGATTTACATGGATTTTAGTCAGGCCCGCATGATAAACTGGTCAGAAAAGTAAAGCTTATGAAATACAGGAAAAAGGGAGAAGTTGGATCCAAAATTGGCTCTGACAGGAAACAAAAGGTAATGATTGGATGTTTTTTGCAGATGGAAAGTGATTTCCAGTGGCACTCCACAGGGCTCAGTGTTCGGGCCTTTGCTTTTTCTTGTATATATACATTTTTTAAAATTTAGAGTACCCAATTAATTTTTTCCAATTAAGGGGCCAATCCACCTAACCTGCACATATTTTTGGGTTGTGGGGGTGAAACCCACGCAGACACGGGGAGAATGTGCAAACTCCACACGGACAGTGATCCAGAGCTGGGTTCGAACCTGGGACCTCAGTGCCCGTGAGGCAGCCGTGCTTCCACTGCGCCACCGCGCTGCCCTGTTTCTTGTATATATTAATGATTTAGATTTAAATGTGGCAGGCATGATTGGGAAATTTGCAGATGGTGCAGAAATTGGCCACGTAGTTGAGAGTGAAGAGGATAGCTGTCGTCTCCAGAATTATATCAATGCTTTGGTTGGGTGGCAAATAGAATTCAATCCGGAGAAGTGTTGGTAATGCATTTGGGAAGGGCGGACAAAGCAAGGGAATACTCAAGGAATGGGAAATCATTGAGCGGCGTAGAGGAAATGGGAGACCTGCAGTGCAGGTTCACAGGTCCCTGAAGGTGGCAAGACAGGTAAATAAGGTAGTAAAGAAGGCACAAGGTGGGCTTTTCTTCATTGGATGATACATCGAATACAAAAGTAGGGATGTAACGAGGGGACAGCGTTGATATTGATTAGGCCCACAGCTGGAATTTTGTGTGCAGTGTGGTCACCCCGTTACAGGATGGCCGTAATTGTCCTGGAGAGGTTAGAGCGATTTACAAAAATGTTGCCAGGGCTTGAAAGTTGCAGCTATGAGGAAAGATTGGGTAGGTTAGGGTTGTTTCCCTCAGAACAGAGGAGGCTGAGGGGCTGATTCGATTGAGGTGTACAAAACGTTGACGGGCCCAGACAGGGAAGACAGGAAAGTCTGCTTTCCCTTTGCTGCGACTTCAATTACCAGGGGGCAGATTTAAGGGGATTGGTAAAAGGACTCGAAGGGATATTAGGAAAATCTTTCACCCGGATGGTGGTGAGTGTCTGGAATTCGCTTCCTGGATTGGCGATTGAGACAGAAACCCTCAACTCAAGGTAGCTGGATCTACACCTGAAGTGCTATAACCTACAAGGTATGGACCGGGTGTGATTAGAATAAGCAGCTAGTTTTTTTCAGCTGGCTCAGACACAATGGGCTGAGTGGCCTCTTTCTATACTAGAACCTTTCTATACTGGAACCTTTCTATGGTTTTGTGTGCACCCCGCTCCTCACGAACGGCAGCCACACTCTGTTCAGCCCACAGAAGAAATTTGCTCTTGCCGCCGCTTATTGACCTAGATCATGCTGCTCCCTGTGTCCATCCATTGAGGCTTGCTCCCTACTCTCTATGGCCTTCTTCCCCTTTCAACGTCTCCGATTCCTGCTCCTCAATATTTCATAGGCAGCGGGATGGAAAGACTCTACAAATGCACAGGAGTGCACGGACTTCATGCTGAGAATCATTGTGTGGGCCCAATAGGTTGAATTCCCAGGCTGGATAAAGCCCTGGGCCATACTTCTCCCCACCTCCAGTACAGATACAATTAAAGGGAAGCTGGATAAGTGCACATGGGAGAAAGGAATGAAGGATATACCGACCGGATGAGTTGAGGTTGAATAGGGGAGGTTCACATCGAGCCTAAACGCCAGCAGACATGAAATTTAATGAAAATCGCTTATTGGCACGAGTAGGCTTCAAATGAAGTTACTGTGAAAAGCCCCTAGTCGCTACATTCCGGCGCCTATTCGGGGAGGCTGTTACGGGAATCGAACCGTGCTGCTGGCCTGCTTGGTCTGCTTTCAAAGCCAGCGATTTAGCCCTGTGCTAAACAGCCCAATTCATGAGTTGGGCTGACTGACCTGAGCCTGTTATATATTCTCTGTGTAAACCTGACAATCAATATTTATGCACAGTAAGGTTTCATGAACAGCCAATAAGTAATTAGGGGCTGGTTTAGCTCACTGGGCTAAATCACTGGCTTTTAAAGCAGGCCGGCAGCACGGTTCGATTCCTGTACCAGCCTCCCCGGACAGGCGCCAGAATGTGGCGACTAGGGGTTTTTCACAGTAACTTCATTGAAGCCTACTCGTGACAATAAGCGATTTTCATTTCATAAGTTAAGTGACCGGTTAATCTATTTTGGGTGGTGTTTTTTAAAATAAATTTGGAGTGCCCAATTATTTTTTTCCAATTAAGGGGCAATTTAGCATGGCCAATCCACCTAACCTGCACATCTTTGGGTTGTGGGGGTGAAACCTACGCCGACACGGGGAGAATGTGCAAACTCCACACAGACAGTAACCCGGGGCCGGGATCGAACCCGGGTCCTCAGCGCCGTAGGCAGCAATGCTAACCACTGTGCACCGTGCTGCCCTTTTTTGGGTGGTGTGAAAACTCCCTGGTTGTCTTTGAACAGTGCCGGAGTACGCACAGATTAACAGGTGGACGCCATTTTAGTTTAACAATTCACCCAAAATTTGGCACCTCCACCAATGTCCCAATTCCTCAATGCAGCGTATTCAGGGGAGGCTGAGATTATCAGTGCAGGTTCCCCTGGAACGAGCTTTGAGCACATAAACCTTGTGACTTGCAGAAAAACCATTGCTGCCAATTGTCCAGCTCAGTTTGTGGTGTGATCACAGTGGATTAAACAGAAATGTGCCAGTTGGCACAAGTGGCCTGTGCCCGTTCCTGTGCTCTGCACAAATCTCCTCCCACTCACGTTCATCAAACTCCCTTCAGCACTTCATTGTGGTATCGGGTTTGCAGGAAATGGCTCGTGCGATTGCTCTGCTAAAACCCTTTTGCTCAAGTGCGGGAGAAACGTTGCAGATTGAAACCGTTAATAAACTGCAGTGATATCCTGGGTTTCATGCACTGGCCGATGGAACTGATTCTGTCCAGCCCTCAAGTGATTTCCTATGTTACAAATTCAATGCTTTGCTTAAAAAAAAGGATCCTCCATTTGAAGACGGTGCAAATGTTTCCATGTCATGATGCAGTCAGTCAGTGGAACACTACTCAATGGCACTAACTTGTGGCTGATACTGGGAACTGGCACTTCATTCATCCAAATGCGTACACTTTTTTATTCATTCCTGGGATGTGAACATTGCTGGAAAAACCAGCATTTATTGCCCCTCCCTAACTGCCCTGGAGAGAAGGCACTTCAGGAAATTAACGCTGTCGGATGAAACTACTGTAGTTAGCTGGTGCATCTGAGTTTGTTGATAATGTACGTCCTGCATACATAGAATCATAGAATAGAATCGGGCAGCACGGTAGCACAGTGGTTAGCACTGTTGCTTCACAGCTCCAGGGTCCCAGGTTTGATTCCCGGTTTAGGTCACTGTCTGTGCGGAGTCTGCACCTTCTCCCAGTGTCTGCGTGGGTTTTCTCCGGGTGCTCCGGTTTCCTCCTACAAGTCCCGAAAGACGTGCTGTTCGGTGAATTGGACATTCTGAATTCTCCCTCTGTGTACCCGAACAGGCGCCGGAGTGTTGCGACTAGGGCATTTTCACAGTAACTTCATTGCAGTGTTATTTTAAAAATTTAGTGTACCAATTCATTTTTTTCAATCAAGAGGCAATTTAGCGTGGCCAATCCACCTACCCTGCACATCTTTGAGGTTTGGGGGCGAAACCCACGCAAACACGGGGAGAACGTGCAAACCCGACACGGACAGTGACCCGGAACCGGGATCGAACCTGGGACCTCGGCGCTGTGAGGCTGCAGTGCTAACCCACTGACCCACTGTGCTGCCCCCATTGCAGTGTTAATGTAAGCCTACTTGTGACACTAATAAAGATTATTACTATTACTTAGCATGGCCAATCCACTGAACCTGCACATCTTTGGACTGTGGGAGGAAACCGGAGCACCCAGAGGAAACCCACGCACATACGGGGATAAAGTGCAAACTCCACACAGTCACCCGAGGTCATAGTCAAACCAGGGTCCCTGGCGCTGTGAGGCAACAGTGCTAACCACTGTCACCGTGCTGCCCATTATGTGACTTGCGTAATCCTACAATGCAACATTCATGCCACCATTGAAGTGTTTAATTGGCTGTACGGTGCTTTGGAACACCCTGAAGTCATGACGGCGCTAGCTAAATGCATTTTCCTTTCTTATCATCCTGTCCTTTCAACAAATCTATGGCTCAATAAGTTAAGAATTCCAGAGGGTTGTGAACATGTTGTACATCTGAAGAGCATTTCTGTCCGCCTCTGTCGACAGTCCCCCAATCTGCTTTATCATTAACTCGATCTTTAAAAATGTAAGAAATGTTATCTTCTGCTGAGGGAGGAGGTCTAATTAAAAGAACGTGGTCCGTGTCAGTGCAGCTCAATGAAAACAGATGGCCGTTCGACTCACCCCATGGAGTTTTTGTTCTCAAATTGTCTCGGAATAGTTTGGTGGAGTGAGTTAAATTGACAGCAGGTAAACCTGGCGTCTTGTCCCTCCCTGGTTTCCAGCACTCCACCGTTGCCAAGTCCCTAAGCTTTGGAATTCCCTCTGAGCAGGTCCACCTCGCCAACTCGTGCTTTCCTAACCTCAGTTGCTCCCACAAACTAGCTTTATTCGAGCTTTTGGCTTCACATAATGGGCAGCATGGTGACACAGTGGTTAGCACTGCTGCCTCACAGCGCCAGGGACCCTGGTTTGTGGCATGTGGCTCGGTGTCAAACTTTATCTGATAACACGGAACATTTCGGGATGTTTTTAACTGCATTGCTACAGAAATGCAAGCTGTTGTCCATATTGGATTTATACGAGGATAAGAGGTCGCTGTATTTGCATCACTGTATGTCCCAAATCGCTTCACAGCCAATGGAATCCTTCAAAGTGTGCTCATCGTTCTAATGCCGGGAGTCACGGCAACCAATTCACGCACAGCAAGCTCTCTCTCACACAGCAATATAATAATGGCCGGATAACCTGTGTTAGTCATATTGATTAGAAGATAAAGAGTGATCAGGAGGCTACAGGTTACTCCCCTGCTCTTCTTTAAAATGTTCTCATGGATTCTTTTGGGTCCAGTAGAAAGAGAGGTTGAGGTCCCCGTTTAAAGTCTCATCCGACAGAGGCGCCTCCAGCAGTGCTGGACACCCTCGGTACTGCACTGGGGGTGTTGGCTTAGATACTGTGCTCAATGCTCTGGATTTAAACACACGGCCCCCATGACTCCGCCAACGGGACTAAATTCACCACCGGTAGCTAATCAAGAGGAAAAACGGGTAAATTTGTTAATGCTAGCTGTTGAAAAGACACTGCTTGCCTATTGCTCCCCCCCCCCCCCCCCCCCCCCCCCCCACAATTGCCTCTTCCCAGTGTTCGTGAATCTAGTGATAATGATTGGCTGTGAAAGACGTGTGTGTCAGGAGCAAGCAACCCCAAGACTTCACCAAAACTCGATGTGAGCATAGCTAACAAAAACTCTGTCTACAAAGAAGGCAGATTTGTCTTTATTATTCAATTCAGTCAATTCGGGCAGCACGGTGGCGCAGTGGGTTAGCCCTGTTGCCTCACGGCGCCGAGGTCAAAGGTTCGATCCTGGCCCTGGGTCACTGTCCGTGTGGAGTTTGCACATTCTCCCCATGTTTGCGTGGGTTTCGCCCCCACAACCCAAAAGATGTGCAGGGTAGGTGGATTGGCCAGGCTAAATTGCCCCTTAATTGGAAAAAATGAATTGGGTACTCTAAATTTTAAAAAAATTCAGTCTCTTTGGAATCGAATAAAAACAGCCTGGAGACGGTAGTGGCAGTCTTTGGCGCTAACGAGTGTGATTGTCCAACCAAGAAACTCTGTGTTACTGATCATGGATTGTGTGGCTCCTCACATGGCTGACGAGCCTGATCCTAGAGCCGCATCTTCGACTGCACACTTGGCAGGTGTTTCCGGGAGGTGGGATCGGTCCTTTGACTCTAGTTCGTGGGTATTCCTTTCTCAGGCTCCCTTTCTGGGCCTCCTCTTGCCATCGGGTGTCCTCCCAAGGATGTTCCTCCAACTAGGTCTCTTCTGAGCAAGGGTGTCCCGGGCATTGACATGACTGTTGCATTTCTTGAGATAATCCTTCTGGGTGTCTTCGAAGTGTTTCCTTTGTCCTCCACTCGTTCAGAAGCCATCCTTGAGCTGGGAGAAGACGATTTGCTTTGGGAGTCGGGTCTCTGGCGACCTAAGCACACAGCAGGCCCAGAGGAGTTGGTTTCTTATGATCATGGCCTCAATGCTGGTGCTCTTGACTCCTTCAAGGACATTGATGTTAGTGCGCCTGTCCTCCCACTTGATGCAGAGAATCCATCTCAGACAGCGTTAACGGTACCTCTCCAGGGCCTTGAGCTGGCGTGTTTAAGTCAGGCAAGTTTCTGAGCTGTGCAGGAGAGTTGGGAGGACGACTGCCTCGTCGTTGTCACAGTCCGCTTTGTCGCCTTTCTCCAAGGTGGTGGCGATGACGGGCATCCCTGGGGTCGGCTGGAATTTCTGCGCTCTCCCACATTTTCAGGAACAGCTGATGGAGCCGCAGGGCTCCACCACAACTTAATGTAAGCACAACTAACGGAAGACCTCGGAGTACACGGAAGACAGATTTTATTTTTTATTATTATTCAACCCTGCAGTCAGTTTGGACAGAGGGTGGAGGAGGTAGTGGCAAGAAGGAGTAATGAATCCTATTCCAGCAGCACCAGGGAGACCAAATACAAGGGAGAAAATTCCTAATCACTTTGGATTTTGTTGGAGCTCGAGGATAAATGTGAACATGCGAAGGACACTGCTGTAAAACCACTTTCTTCCTTTCTGCTGCAGTTTTCAATCCCCTGTAGCATCAATTATAGCACGATCGTGCAAGCACTGCATTTTTCTCTGCTTATTCAAACGTTTTCCATTTCAAACTTCACTGCACTGAGCTTTTCACAACCCCAACATGTTGAGGACTTGCTTACACCGAAGGTGGCAATTTTCCTCGCTCTTCCCCTGCCCGAACAGGTCTTTCAATGATTCGGTAACAACCCAACTTGACTCGGCCACTATAAGCCGAGCTAGCGACCTGCAGACTGTGAGGATGTTCCAGTTTGTTTAGTGAGAGACGAAATGATTCTTTGTGGCTCAGATAGTACAGGCTGTGTGTAAAAGGAAGGGGCCGATTAACCTTCGAGAGCTACAGCGTGTAACACTGCATCGGATTTTACAGTACAGAGTCGGACCATTCAAACCAACTCCAACTTTTTATTGCCTTCTTCCTCATGCTTCCCATTCAATGCTAAACCTTATTGGGCAAAGTAGCATGAAGGCCAAGATGCTGAATTAGCATTTTTGAACATTGGAAATATTCTGCGGCAGTCCGGCCTTCTCTCCGGTCCCTCCGTAATGATGCTCTCTCTCACTTTACTCTCAGATTGGCCTCAAAGGTGAGCTGGGGTTCCAAAAGTAACGAGGTGTGCAAGGCCAGCAGTGCTACCACGGCACGGTAGCACAGTGGTTAGCACAGTTGCTTCACAGCTCCAGGGTCCCAGGTACGATTCCCGGCTTGGGTCACTGTCTGTGTGGAGTCTGCACGTTGTCCCCGTGTCTGCCTGGGTTTCCTCCCACAGTCCAAAGATGTGCAGTTTGGGTGGATTGGCCATGCTAAATTGCCCCTCCGTGTCTAAAAAGATTAGGTGGAGTTACTGGATTACAGAGATAGGGTGGAGGCGTGGGTTTAGGTAGGGTGCTCTTTCCAAGGGCCGGTGCAGACTCGATGGGCTGAATGGCCTCCTTTTGCACTAAATTTGATGATTCTATGACTGTTTACACTGATGGTAAAATCGGTGTGATCAGCCTTGGGACTTATCTCCAGTTTGACTCCGGTAGTCAAATTAATGCGAAGGGCAAGGTTCAGAGGAGATGTGCGAGGCAAGTTATTTTTTACACAGGGTAGTGGATGCCTGGAACTCGCTGCCGGAGGAGGTGGTGGAAGCAGGGATGATAGTGATGTTGAAGGGGCGTCTTGACAAGTACATGAATAGGATGGGAATAGATTATCATAGAATTTACAGTGCAGGGCTGAAGGGCCTGTTCCTGTGCTGTACTTTTCATTGTTCTTTGTTTCCTCCAGCACCTCCTCGGAGTGGGCGAGTGTTCAGGGGATGGGGGTTCAGGGCATAATCAGCTGGTTGGAAGTTATTTTTTAACGGGGGCAGTGGAGGACACATGTTGCACTGGCAACTAAAGCTTGGAGGGTGACTTCGATTGAAATATTGTACAGAGGCTCCCGTCTATCCTGTCCGAGAGGATTGACTAAATATTTGAGTCACACTTAAGTCCAATTGGAGAATAAGTGAGCGCTAGTTTGTTTTAAATTTTCAACTGCTGTTGAGGGGCTGGCGAGATGTAATTGCTTCCCATATCCCCGCTCCTCCCAGCTCATATCTTCAAACTAGTGCATGGGGACCACCTCATTCCTGCCTGTTCGTCAAATTTCCATATTGATCAGTATTTATTGATGAATTTCCATTGCTGTGTGCCAATCCGGAAAAATCATGAACGCATCCAACTGGAGGCTGAGCAGATCAGGAACTTGGCCACTAATTGTCGTGCACTGAAAGTTGCATTGTGCATTTCATCCACTTGAGGCTACCATGCGCACATGAACCAGCAGAGAGAGTCTGCCGGGAAGAGATAGTGATGGATTCACGTTTTTCAAAATAAATTTAGAGTACCCAATTATTTTTTTTCCAATTAAGGGGCAATTTAGCGTGGCCAATCCACCTAGCCTGCACTTTGGGTTGTGGGGGCGAAACCCTCGCAAACATGGGGAGAATGTGCAAACTCCACACGGACAGTGACCCAGAGCCGAGATCGAACCTGGGACCTCGGCGCCGTGAGGCAGCAGGGCTAACCCACTGCTCCACCGTGCTGTCCTCGATGGATTCACGTTTAACAGATTGTGCAGTTCTGATTATAAATGCCGTTGGTGAAATTATCTAATGGTTTCTGTCCCAAGCCCTTCACACAGATATCTGCAGGCATTTTCTACTTTGAAGGAGTGGTTATTGTGGGAAGGCACGAACTCCAGCCATCCATGTGAAGTATCTGATTTTTGAAGAGCGAGCATCTCTGACGATGCAGGATTTTAGACATCTTGGAGTTGGGCCTCACCACTGCCGACGAAATGCAAGGAGTCAGTTTTTCCGAGGAAAATGGGTCTCCCAATAGGATTTATACCGGTGGTCGGAAGATGTACAGTGTTAACTGGAAAAACTGTTCTCTCAACAAATCTCCTCTTAGACAACATCACAGCGCCTGTTAACCGACTTAACAGCGAAAAGCCAATGCAGCCAGTTCAGCTGCGGTGTCAGCAGTGGCTTGTTTGGTGTCACTCTCGCTGTTGAATTGGAAGGTTGTGGGTTCAAATCCCACTCCAGAAACTGGAGCACAAAATCTGGGCTGACACTCCGTGTGCAGTACTGAGGGAATGCTACATGGTCAGGGGTGGCAAAATCTGGGTACGATGTTAAACTGAGGCCCTGTCTGCCTGAAATGTCCCGGACTGTCTTCCTTTTGGTGTGTAACTGGTTTTCAACAGTTCGGATAGGAGGTGCCTCGGAGACCTGCTGGTTTGTGCCAGGCTTGGTGGAGGGGGGAGGGGAGTGGTTGTGCATGGGTTGTAGGGTGAGTGGGGAAGATCGCTCTGGGCAGGAAACATCTTTCAAACTTCCGTTTGATGGGTTACTGGCATCAGCTTCAACTTGTAGCCAGGGCAGTTGTTGACCCGCTCACACAAGAGGAGCTTGAATTCCCTGTCTTCACCAGGAATCCAAAGAAGGCGTGCGGTGTCTCTGGAATCAGTGTCTTTCGACACCACGTGCCGACAGAGAAGTGAAGATACTATATCTGAGCTGGACGCGATTTTGAAAAAGTCGAGTTGAAAGCGGTTTCTCCTGGTCTGTGACCAATAAATCATGTGATTGTTTTCAGGGATTAACCTCTCAGTATTTTTTTTAATAGAAATTTAGAGTACCTAATTCATTTTGTTTTCCAATTGCGGGGCAATTTAGCGTGGCCAATCCACCTGCCCTGCACATCTTTGGGTTGTGGGGGTGAGACCCACACAGGCACGGGGAGAATGTGCAAACTCCACACGGACTGTGATCCAGGGTTAAGCTTTAAATAGCCACTCAAGATCAATCTAATCCATGGCACCGAAGAACATCACCGAGGGTAGAAGACAAAAGAATCTATTTTGGATTAGCACCCCAATTTTTAAAAAAAGAACGATTTTGATTTGTTTTATGGCACTTTTCAAGCCCTCACAAAGCACCTTTCAGCCAACAAAGTACTCTTCTTTTGCCGGGTAATTGCTGTTGTAAAGAGTAAAGCACAGAAACCAATTTGCACACAGCGTGGTCCCAAGTACAGCAATGAGCTTAATGACCAGATAATCTGTTTTCTGTGGCGTTGGCTGAGTGATAACTATTGGCCAGGGCACTGGGGAGAACTCCGCTGCTGTTGTTGAAATTGTGCCATGGTCCTTTAACATCGAGCTGGGAGGGCAAGTTGAGCATTGGTTCAACATCATATCCGAAAGATGGCACCTCCGACTGTGCACCGCTTCCTCAGTACTGCACTGGGAGTGCCAGCCTAAACTTTGCACCGGGGTTACTGGAGGGGGATTTCAACCCACAATCATCTGCGTCAGGCGAGAGTGCTACAAACTGAAGTATGTCTGGTGTCAATGCTAAATGTACCCTCTTGGCTTTACGTTGTTGGAATCAGTTAAAGGGCATTGTTACGTTGTCCTGAAGTACCCACGTGGTGGGGTGTTCAGAGACCAATAATCTCCATTGGCCCCTACCCTTAATGATCATCCAAAAATTCCGAATCCGGCTCCTTGCATTTTGTTAGCAGTGGAGACCCGACAGAGGTTGGAGAAGGGCAGCACGGTGGCGCAGTGGTAGCACTGCAGTCTCACGGCGCTGAGGTCCCAGGTTCGATCCTGGCTCTGGGTCACTGTCCGTGTGGGAGTTTGCACATTCTCCCCGTGTTTCACCTCCACAACCCAAAGATGTGCAGGATAGGTGGATTGAACTCGCTAAATTGCCCCTTAATTTGGAAAAAATGAATTGGGTACTCTAAATTTTAAAAAGAAGTTGGAGAAGCCTAAAACCATGAGCCTTCATCAATGCCAGGTCTCCAAAAATCGGGTCCTTTTACGTGGTGGGGTGGGGGCCGAGAGCAATGAGCGCCTGCCCTCAACATTGCTCTTTTAGTGCAGAAAGTGCCTGTCGGCATTGGTGCTTGAGCCCTTAAAGTGGTGAACCTAAAGCAGGATGTGTTAACGATGAACCTCATTGAATGTGGCTCGCCACGAGAAAATGAGGGAGCTTTTCAATCAGACTTGGCTGGAAGCCCAGTTTGTGTGTGAGATGCAAGCCTGAAGCTTACTTACAGCATTTCCACACAGCCGTGAAGTAAAGCGATAGTCAGCTGCAGTTTAAAACACAAAATTGCCCCAGCGACGGAAAGGTGTGAAGAATGTATAAAATGTACCGTTGCGTCTGTTTGCTCACGGTCTTTCTCCTTGACTAGGCCAAAGTGTAGCAGTTGCAATGAGATAGACACAATTGCCCCTTGCTCCCCATTCCCTGCTGTTTGTGTATTGTTCTCTGCTATGTGTACCTCAGAGTCAATGGTGTGCTGTGTTTTTTTTTTGGCCTAGGTTGTCAGCAGGGTAGCGGCACAACAAGGTTTTGATTTGGATCTTGGATATAGGCTGCTGGCTGTATGTGCTGCAAACAGAGACAAGTTCACTCCAAAATCAGCAGGTAGGAAAAAGTATTTGTGTTTGCTGTAAATCTGCAGAATACCAACAAAGCCCCCCCCCCCCCCAACTTCCTGTGACCCCCCCCCCCCACCCAACTACCTCAAACAAGACCCATTTTAAAACAAATATTGCCTTTTGTAAAATGGCTGAGCTGTATTTAAAACGTGGCCATTTTTCCTCCTGAGTTATTTGGAATAATTTCAACTCTCTGTGTATCAAATCCATGGCATTCTGGGTCAGCCCAGAGGTGCTAACACTCTCCGGCCCTCCGGCATTTTACCAATCAGGATTCCATGGATTTAGCCAGACATTTGCCGGTGAATATATTTTTTCACAGCAGTTGCTTGTTGAGTGGACCAGAATGTGTAGTCCTGTTGAGTGCTGTGGAAAAGCACACGGATCAAATGTGGGTGCGCGCACACACACACACACACGTGCACGGACACTTCTGCATGGACATGTGTGCACGTGCACAAAATTAAAGAACATTTTCCATTCGAGGTAATTTCGTTTGGGTCACAACCTTGGTGTGGCTGTTCACCTTTGCATTGCTAAAACCTGCTGTAGTACTGTGAGAATGGGGAGGTGTTGATCTCATGCAACCCCTGTGAAGCATGCATCAAGTGTAGGCGTTCCTTGTAAAGCAATCAATTTGCAGAGGAAATTGTGCATTTGAAAAAAATAAATCTACTCATTTGAACTCGCTGAAAAATGCCTCGACTACCACTGGCTGAAGACTTTACTGTTGAATCAGTTGATTTGGTAGCCCAGAGTGCCCCTGCTCCCTGTAGAGGGAGGCAAACATACAAAATGGCCTGTGGGTAAAACCTAGTACAAGGCACAACGTCCCTCTCAGAATGAGCTTTTTTTAAAAAACTGCACCAAACCCACAGTTCTTTTTTTAAAATAAACTTGAGTCCCCAATTCATTTTTTCCAATTAAGGGGCAATTCAGCATGGTCAATCCACCTAGCCTCCACATAGAACATAGAACAGTACAGCACAGAACAGGCCCTTCGGCCCTCGATGTTGTGCCGAGCCATGATCACCCTACTCAAACCCACGTATCCACCCTATACCCGTAACCCAACAATCCCCCCCCTTAACCTTACTTTTTAGGACATTACGGGCAATTTAGCATGGCCAATCCACCTAACCCGCACATCTTTGGACTGTGGGAGGAAACCGGAGCACCCGGAGGAAACCCACGCACACACGGGGAGGACGTGCAGACTCCGCACAGACAGTGACCCAGCCGGGAATCGAACCTGGGACCCTGGAGCTGTGAAGCATTTATGCTAACCACCATGCTACCGTGCTGCCCCGCTTGGGGTTGTGGGGGCGAAACCCACGCAAACACGGGGAGAATATGCAAACTGCACACGGACAACGACCAAGAGCTGGGGTCGAACCTGGGATCTCGGCGCCGCGAGGCAGCAGAGCTAACCCACTGCGCCACCGTGCTGCCCCACCCACAGTTCCTAAGATGTAACTTTGTCGTCTATCACTAGAGTGGAGTTACTGGTCAACTCAGCTGCTTTCTCTAATCCCTGCAAAGCAAAGGATGCAAACTCCACAGCCACTTCTCATCAATGTCAGTCATAACCCCCTTCCTCTTCTCCACTGCAATGGACTAGCCCCAAGGGGAAAAACTCAAGAGGGCAGTTAAAAAGAAAATTGCTTTTTGCTGAATGGGCCGAAGCTCACATTGAATCACATCTCCAAAGTATTCCACAGACTGCAAGTCGGGTAGCAGCCATAATTTCTTTTTGTGGACCATTCTTGGCTTGCCAGCTTGACTCCTAATTTCCCCACGTATTTAGCAGAAGCCCAACAAGCACAAAGAATCTCTTGCTGAATGATGTTATCCAGGCGCTGTGATACTTGTGTACATCAGCAAATCCTGCCACCTGTCACATTGTGGCTACAGGAACAGATCAGAGGCTAGGAATCCTGCAGCCTCCTGACGCCCCAAAGCCTGTCCACCATTGACAAGGCACAAGTCAAGAGTGTGATGGAGCAGGGCAGCATGGTGGCCTAGTGGTTAGCACGACCGCCTCACGGCGCTGAGGTCCCAGGTTCGATCCCGGCTCTGGGTCACTGTCCGTGTGGAGTTTGCACATTCTCCCCGTGTCTGCGTGGGTTTCGCCCCCACAACCCAAAAATGTGCAGAGTAGGTGGATTGGCCACGCTAAATTGCCCCTTAATTAGAAAAATAATTGGGTAATCTAAATTTATTTTAAAAAAAGAGTGTGATGGAGTACATCTCCACATGCCTGGATGAGTGCAACTCCAACAACCCTAGGGCAGCACGGTGGTACAGTGGTTAGCACTGGTGCGGCGCTGAGGACCCGGATTCGAATCCCAGCCCTGGGTCCACTGTCCGTGTGGAGTTTGCACGTTCTCCCCATGTCTGCATGGGTTTCACCCCCACAACCCAAAGATGTGCAGGGTAGGTGGATTGGCCATGCTAAATTGCCCCTTAATAGGAAAAATATAATTGGGTACTCTAAATTTATTTTTAAAAACTCCAACAACCCTCGAGACGCTCGATGCTGTCAAGGCAAAGCAGCCCCCTTGATCGCCCCCCTGGCCACTACCTCAAACATTCAGTCCTGCCACCTCCAGTGCACAGCAGCAACCGTGTTTATCATCTGTAAGGTCTGCCACAGAAACTCGCCCAAACTCCTTCACCAGCACCTTCCAAACCTGTGACCCCTCCCACCTAGAAGGACAAGGGCAGCAGACACATGGGAACACCACCACAGACCATTCTGATTTGGCATTATACCACCATCCCTTCAGTGTCGCTGGGTCACAATCCTGGAATTCCCTCCCTAACAGCACTGTGGGTGTACCTACACCACGTGGACTGCAGCGGTTCAAGAAGGCAGCTCACCAAGACCTTGTCACGGACCATTAGGGATGGGCAATAAATGCTGGCCCAGCCAGCAATGTTCACGTTCCTAGTAAGAATTTTTAAAAGCCCCCTGACATTCAGTAACAGGATCTGAATAAAATTGGCTACTGACGGGAAGCAAATGCTATTTATCTCACCATAAGCTCTTTAAATAGTAGTCAATTTAAAGAAGTCAGTTTTTTCAAAGAATTGACAAAGTTCCTTAGTTTCCTGCAGTTCCGCTGTGCCTTGAAGTTATTCGAACCAGGATGGTATCTGGGTTAACCCTCAGTCTGCACTGAGGTAGTTGATCTCTGCTGGGGGGGGGGCTAATTGGCCACTGCCCTCAGTGCAGCTGTCCCTAATACAAACTAAGTGTAACATTGCCAAGGATTCCTGCTGCTAATCACTATATAGTGACCCCTGCTGAAAGGAATGTCTGGAAGCTGGGCTAGGACAGAATGGAACTCTGTTCCAATATCTTCCACAGTCAGAGCTTAGCGACACTCGTGTCTCACCTCACACACCATGAATGGCCGTACTATTACAGGGATATCAGTGCTGCTCCAATCCACCACAATTGTTGACGTAAAGGAGCAGTTTGAACCGAGTTTGGAGACTCCTTGGGCTGGAGTCTCCGTTTGCGGGATCCTCCATTTTGCCGGCAGGGCACTCTCGCCCATGGATTTCCCGACGGCATGGGGGAGCCCACAATGGGCAAACCCATTGGCCGGCTGCTGGGACGGAGACTCCCGCTGCCGGCAATGGGCGCACTGCACCAGAAAGTGGGTGCGTCGGGATGGAGAATCCCACCCCCTGGGCGGGATTCTCCAATCCCGTGGCAGAGTGGCCACGCCGTCGCGTTTTACAACAACGTGAACGGGCCGCTCCCAGTACTAATTCAGTGAGAATCACGGACTGTGCCAGAAGGTGAACAAGTGTGTCACATAAAATTCACCCAATCCTCTGACCCCACGTGTTAAAGTACAATTCACCGTTAACCTTCAGGAGTGAGAGCAAGAATCCATTGTATAAAAATTCCGTCACTTTCATTTATTAAAATTAATTTCTGCAGAAACCTGTTTTCCAAAGTTTATAACAGCAAAGGTCATTGAATTGAGACATTCAGGCAGTGGATATGTAACAGATCTCCAGCGTCTTTATTTGTTGCTTGTTCTGCTTACTCAATTAACACGTCAGCAACCTGCATTTTCAGAGTGGTTTACATATCAAGGAAAGAGACCCTTCCAATTTAGCGTGGCCAATCCACCTACCCTGCACATCTTTGGGCTGTGGGGGTGAAACCCACACAAACACGAGGAGAATATGCAAACTCCATACCGACAGTGACCCAGGGCCGGGATTCAAACCCGGGTCCTCAGCGCCATAGGCAGCAGTGCTAACCATTGCGCCACCGTGCTGCCCATCTCTGATTATTTATAATACCCCCTCAAACAACACCCACAAAAACAGGCTGGCCATTCCACTGAATTCTATATCTGATGCCGCACATTCCCCTAAGTATATGTACTTGAAGCACTTTGAGCTTCCTTGATAAGTGCGATAGCGTTTAATGTAAATTCTAAGGCGGCACGGTGGCGCAGTGGTTGGCACTGCTGCCTCACGAGCCGAGGAGCCGGGTTTGATCCCGGCCCCGGGCCACTGTCCGTGTGGAGTTTGCACGTTCTCCCCTTGTCTGCGTGGGTCTCACCCCCACAACCCAAAGATGTGCAGGGTAGGTGGATTGGCCACGCTAAATTCGCCCTTTAGTTTGAAAAAACTTGGGTACTCTAAATGAAAAAGAAAGGTTTTTAAATATAAATTCTCTTTGTGAATTTGGACTAAATTTCCATGTCACTGGTCGAGAATGAGTAAAACCAGACCAGTTAGCACAACGTGGTAACATCTGATTTTTGTAAATGTTGGTCATGTTGCTATGTGCGGGGCATGAATTCTTCAATCTATGTAATTGTGGTATTCCCTGTAATAAGATGCCGACCCATTTGACTGCTATGTTGAGTGTATTAAAAGGGGCCGGCGCTTGTCAGTCAATCCTTGGATAACTTCACCAGCAAAACAATACAGAAATGGATCTGTTACATTCAATGATGACATTGCTTCACAAGAATGTTCAAGGATTTAAGGCCACCAGTAACTCATTGCTGAGGTTATGTACAAAAGAAACATATTGAAATCACACGGGGGGGGGGGGGCGGCGAGGATTTACCAGAATGATACCTGGGTTAAAAACCTTAAATGCTGAGGTCCCAGGTTCGATCCCGGCTCTGGGTCACTGTCCGTGTGGAGTTTGCACATTCTCCCCGTGTTTGCGTGGGTTTCACCCCCACAACCTAAAGATGTACAGGGTAGGTGGATTGGGCACGCTAAATTGCCCCTTGATTGGAAAAAATGAATTGGGTACTTTAAATTTATTTTTAAAAAAGCAAGCTTAAATGAACCAACTAATGTTGTATTCCCAGGAATTTAGAAGGGAAAGGGGCTGATTTAATCAGAATTTTCAAAATATTAAACTGAACAGATGGAGATTATTTCTGCTGGTTAGT